>NC_072774.1:24483782-24721721 GCF_022539595.1 Amphiprion ocellaris
CTGGACACTTCAGTTTTACCTCAACTATCCAGGTCCAGACTCTAATTCTCAGTTGGATAGAGATCTGGACTCTGACTCGGCCTCCAGAACATTCATCTTGTTGTTTTTAAACCATTTCTGTGGAGCTTTGGCATTGACATTAAAGAGTCTCTTTTGTAAATTCTTGTCACAAAAGACAAATTTAAATGGCTGTGGTTCAGTTTTGAAAAGCAATAAAAGGAGAAAACCTCCAAGGCAGGTGAATATTTTTATAAATGCTGTATATTGCAGACAAACATGCATTGTGCTTGTTGTGTGATTTCCACAAAGGTATGTGCAGCTAGTCACCTTTTGATATAGAGTTTTCTCTGTCTTGTATGCGTCTTTGTCTATGCTGATGTCTTGATGTACAGTCGCCCTCTGATTCACAATTCAATCAACATTTTGAGATATACCTTAATCCCAGATCATTGTTCGCTGCTGGTTGTTTAGACAGGGATTAGATATTATTAAGGCAGGTGGAGCCACACAGATTCTCATGTAGCTTCCACAGTGCAGCTCTGCTTATAGAGTAAATGTAAAAGAGTTCGTAATGTAGTGTGTTTGTGAGCACACAGATTCTCAAACTCACTAAAACTGATTTGAGAATCTGTAGATCTATTTTTAATAATAATAATAATAATAATAATAATAGTATATGTTATGTATATATATATACACACACACACACACACACACACACACACACACACAGGTGGGTAGGTGAGACATTATCGCCAGTGGCTGGGGTTAGCAGAAAAAAAAGAAAAAGCATTTTAAAGAAAAACGTTTTTTCCCTTAAATATATTTACAGTGCCGTGAAAATAATCTTTTTCATGTGCTCAGAGTTTTAGGCTCTCAGCAGAGACATCTGTCTTCAATCCAAAGGGAAAACAAAGGGTCCAAATCAAATGCTTGTCATCCAGTAATAACGTTCAAAGGATATGTTTTCCACCCACCTTTTCTGAAAATTAAATAAGTGATTTATTTGATCTCTTTTTAAGTCTGTCAGTGTGCCTGTGCAGGTGGGAGAACAGGATGAGAGGGAGTTACAGTGGAAGGAAGAGAGGTATGAACAACAAAGAGAACGCCCAGAGATACTAGAGAGGGATGGAAGCGAAAGGATAAGCGCTGGAAAGAGGGAAGAAAAGAGCAGAATATGGGTGTCTGCAAAAGTGGAAACACCTTTGGCAATATGTCAGAGGCATGACTTCTAAGGCTTTGACATATTGCTAAGGAAATGATCAGTCAGCACAGTTTTAGAGCACAGGGCTCGTCACTGACAGAGTTAGAATGCAAATGCTGCATGCCAAGCCCACAGGACACCATGTTCCCAACATCTTCAAACATGTGTACTGATGTTTAAAGCCCAGGTGGTTCTACTCTGTAGCTCTGGTTCCTAAACTGCTGCCTTGGATCTAAACTTTCTGTGGTAGTTTTCCACATGGCAGGAACATTTACATGATTTCAGGATGCCATGAGCACAATCAGATAGACTAAAAATTTCTAATGTACAGGTGTAATTACCCCCAGAGGAAGAGTCCATCACTCAGAGCTTCTCCAGGAGATGCGTTAGGTCAGACTCACAATGCATTGACTGTTTTCTTTCACAACAGCGTAAAATAAAATAAATGTGGATGCAACAGTCAGATATTTGTTGGATATTTGCACTGTGCAGAAGTATTCTGCTACATAATGCTCACCATCCTCTCAGCAAAGCACTAAAACTGAAGTGGCTTAGAAACCTTGAGATTGTAATTAGACGGTGAACTCCAGTAACATAAAACTTGAGAACATAAAGGAAAAAAGCTTTCATTGCTTGGATTTGGGCTCTTGATGAATAGAAGCAGGATCGTGGAAGCTTTTTGTTGTGTTGAATTAAATCAGAAGAAGATACACAGCTCTTAAAGGCGACCTGTACAACAAAAGCTCTGAACCCACAGAGATGCTTACATATGTACAGGAGACATTTATAAACTGGACAGTAAATGTATATCAGCATATTAAATCAGTGTCTTTTTCAATGTGCAGTGAAACCAGTGTGCTGAGGCAAATAGCCCTTAAATATTAAGACCAATAGAATACATTTTTCTTTTCTTTGTCTTGACAGAAATGACTCAGTGTCGTAAATATGTACTATTTCTGTCCGAATCATCTTTTTTTTTTTTTTTTTTTAAAAGAAATGTTTCAGCAATCAAAAGGACAATAAAGAAGAGGTGGGGAAGGGAGACAGATGGACGGATGAAAACACATTTGTGATGAAAAGGACGATTGATGCTTTGTTCAATAAAGTTGTGTGTGTTTGATATTTATTGTTTGAGCAGATGCATTTTCACAACTTTTCTCTGTGCTTCTGTGCAGGTAGGAGAAAGACAACATGTGCTGGTGACAGAGGAATCATTTGATGGACAATACTACGTGGCTCACAACAAGTTCTACGAACAGGTACGATGGGGGATAAGAACATGTTTGGATGCACTTTGAATCCAAATTCACAAACCTTCCTCTACATTGATTGGTTCTGAATTGCAGTAGGATGTAGCCCATATTAAATGAAACCACTAGACCCGGTCTTCTCAATAATAAGAACAATAATTTTGAATTTACATGAAATTTAATCAGAGTTACAACCGGCTCTGCACCCATTACTCTTGTTTGAATTACTCATGACTCATCATCGTATATAAATGTTGATATCAAGATATGTTAATATCGTTGCAAGGCAATCAGCGCATAGATATCAGCATGATATGTTAAGCTCCCATCACAAGAAAGAGTCCAACCGGAGTTTTGTAATTACACTGGTTAGGTCACATACTATATTTGAGCATACCGAAGTAATAAAGACACTTCAAAATTCTTCAAAGTAATATTGGATTTTTACCATTTTATGAGTTTTACAGTTTCCCACCATCTTGACTCTGATATTACCAGACTCCAGACAACTTTCCCTACACGATTATAAAAAAAAATAACTCTGCTGCCCGCATTTTATAATGAGATATGTGAAAAAACATAACAATCACCTATTATATTTTTTGGTTCCCTTGTTATACAGGCTATTATAGATTTTAAAAAAACTGCAAATATTATTATATCAAATGATGGATCTGATTATGACCAACATACAACCTTAAAAACAAAGTTAGTGAAATTCTCCAGAAATAGCCTCTAGCTAATAGATTTATACAATGATTTAAGCACAGACTCCAGAGGTCATGAGCATGTCTCACCATTTTTACTTTTACTACAATGTATACAATATATTTCCTAAAATTTTAAGACATTAACAAAGGATCACTGATGACACAAAACCCAAATAGAGATTTTGTTTTCTATATAGAACACAGGTTTAATAGTTGCAGCAATATTTACTGAGCACATTTAACCTAACAGATAATAATCAGTAGAACTTTAATACTTGCTGAAGCCTGATTCAGGAGAGTGAGTTTATGTTGATGCTGTTGCGTTGGAGGTATACTGAAATAGTAAAGCTGACCTGCACCATCGAGAAAACACAGAGTGGAAAAGCAGTAAATTAATCTGCATTTGATGATTCCGGATGTGAAGCTAATCCAACTCTTTCTCATTTTCACACTTAATAAATCTGATCAGAAGGTTTGCTTTGCATGTCACAGAGGTTCTCACAGCAGGTGTCAGAAGCTTAAGCTTGTACTGACTAAAGTAGGTTAGCTATAATATCAAACATACTCACAAATACACACACACACACACCCTGCGGTGGTCATGAGAGCATTTGGTGACTGATAGCAGCAGTAGTTTTTGCTTCTTTTTTTTTTTTTTACTGTGCTAACATTAAGTTCAGCCCTAAAGACATGAACATTCCATCCAACTCTCTCTCACACACACACACACACACAGACACACACACACACACACACCTACACGTACACACACCTACACGCACACCCACACCCACACACACACACACACACATAGAGACACACACACACACAGAGAGACATGCACTCACATGGCTTCAAAGACCCTCTCTCAACCTGTGAAAAATTCACTTTAAAACATCTTCAAATAAATCAATTTCCTCCTGCTTTAACCATCATCAGAAACATGTTTGAAGTTATGCTTTTTATTAGCAGGGAGGGCAGGGAATGGTAATAATTTTTCCTCCCTTCCACTTTCCTCTCCTCCCCTCTTCTCCTCCTCCTTTGCACCTCCTTCTGCAGGCTATAAACTTAAGTTACAAGTGTTACTCGGTTCATGTGTGTGTTGCACGAGTGCACGACTCTTCCATGCATGTGTGCATTTCTGCGTATCCAGACATGTGTGTCATGTGCGGCTGTACTTAAGAGGGGACGTGTTTGATGTTTTTCCTGCCCCGTTTTTTTCTCCTCTTTTTTTGGGCATCAAGTCTCTCACATGTTCTCTTAAATCACACTTTGACTTGGGAGAAAAAACAACAACTGCGTGCCAATATGTCCCTGAATCTGTCCAGCAAAGGAAAACGCCTGCTTCCACTGGACGCACAGACACATGTATACAGAAACCTGACTCACAGGAGTACAAGTTGTATCTTCCTCACTTTTATCTAAGATCTTTTATATATTCTTGATGCAGTTATGTAAATGCATGTGAAATTCAAAGCTTAAACCTCATTGTTCAGCATGAAAACAACAACATTAAGAGTCGTGTTAAGACTGCAACTGTAAAGAAGAGGAATGAATTGTGGGAGCAAAGAAAAGGAGGTGGAGAGGGGAGGCTGCGTGGGTTGAGGGAAGTAGGGAATAAGATGGAGAAAAGGTGTGAGTGTGAACAAGTGGCCTAGTTTTCCCTTTTACACCATCAGATTGATATCAATCCTGACGGTTGTAATAGGTGCCCAACCCACCTGTGTGTGTGTGTGTGTGTGTGTGTGTGTGTGTGTGTGTGTGTGTGTGTGTGTGTGTGTGTGTGTGTGTGTGTGTGTGTGTGTGTGTGTGAGTGTGTATCAGTTAGTGGTGCAGGGAGGAAGCAGCAGAGGGGGTTTCCAATGAAATCGGACAAGCTCTTTCATCATTTAATCACCATGTAATGGGCCTCAAATGACCCTCACCTAAACAGCACTGCCTCCCCCTCTGCCCTGCTGTTTTACCTCTCTGCTCACAGTCTGGTTGCTGCTACTCTCATGCACACACACTCTCTCTCGCAGTGGTCAGAGTGTCGAGCAGCAGGTGTGTTGATTGGGCAGGTGTGTTCCTGGCTGCGTGTCTGTTTGGACCGAGCACCGTCTCCTATCATATTCCACCAGCTGGATGAAGACTGACAGATTAATACTGAGGCAGGCTCGCTCCTGCCATCGCAGCGGTAACAATCCCTCCACCGGTTCATGAGCTATTCTCTGCCCAGTCGGTGACTTAATCCTGCAGAGTGGCGTAATGGTTAGACAGACCACCAGACGCTCTGAGTCAGCACGAAACCACCCTGAACCTGAATTTCTAACACGTCCGAGGCCTGAAAAGAAGCAAGAATAAAGAGAATTTATTGCCAAGTTTCAGAGAATTATCGTCGTCATTTAGCTTTTACACATAGTCCGTACACTTGTATGATAACAAATAGTCAAACAGTGTCAGATAATTTGTCATAGCTGGGTTCATTTCTGCTCACATGCAGCTTTGGAAGCAGAATAAATCATTGCATGTTTACAACGAAAACTCCCACTTTAGTTGTGATTGTAATTTACACGAGCACTTAGAACTGCAGTTTAAATCCCCCCAATAATTAGACAATACAAATCATCCAGTAAGTGTTTACCACAGAGATTGAATCTGAACACGAGAGCAAAAGAAGAGGAATAAATCAGCACCCTAATCGTACGGCGTACATCGCTGTCACCCTGTCGACTCTGTAGTTAGCTTGAAATTTGTTTTGAAAGAAGATGACTTTTCACACATTAGGTGTTTACAGAGCTAAGTCATTAAGGACAAATTCCATTTCACATGAAGTTGTAATTATAACTCTTTGTTTTGCCTTCCTTCCTGTTGCGATCAGCCAAGATTTATAGTTGCCATGGTGAAATAATAAGACAGACCAGCATATCACTCCGGTTTATCTCGCAGATGGAACAGAAAGCACTCAGACCCTGTTTTTCCAAGCAGCCAAGGACTATCTAAATAACAGAGTGGGGGAGCATTGGGGGAAACAGCTTTGAGCAGCTGTTAATTGAAAATATAATTGTCAGATGTGAAGAAACATGTAGAGAGTGTGTTATTTGGCTGAAGGAATGGTTATATATGAACGCCTTTCTCTTTAAATCACAGCAAAGTGCTGGATTTGTTCTGCTGATAGTAAATACTGATGGATCCAAAATCATAACTTTGGGGCATTTGTAGGTTCATTGTGCTGCTTTGACAGGTTATTTTATTTATAATCTGTGCTGATATCAGTCATGTTGTCTTCTGATTTGCAGGTGCTGGTACCTAAGAGGGTTGAATTCAAAGGGAAGATGATCGAGGTGGACATCTATGAAGCAGGAAAACACTTCTTGAAAGGACAACCAGTCGAACACAGCAAACCGTTCACCCCCTCCATCGCTGCACCTCTTCAGAAAGGAGAGGTATCTGGTTTGATGCAGGTGAATACACACAGATACATGCACACCTGCACAGAGATGTAATTAAGTCTTACCAAGTAATTGCTGTAAATTAACATTATATTAGACAAACCCACAATCAAAGAGCTTTATAGTTAAGATGATAAAATTTGAACAGAGGTTTGTCCACCAGTAGGACAAAATATTCCGAATGATTAACAATGAAGGAGAAGGTTTGGAGTCTATTGGCATATTCAACAGGTTGGATGGTAAAGAAATGAGTTAGTGGAAAGACCTGAGCAACTTTGACAAGAATCCAAAAATTGGGCCTAGAAAGCTGGGTCATAGTGTCTTGTTTTGACTGAGCAGTATTAAGTTTGCAGCAGCTTGAAGCGCACTGTAAAAAATGAACTGCAAGTCTCCAGATTTAGTTCCAACCAAAACGATGGGGTCAGAAAGTGAAGCCGAAAAGCAGATTAAAGCAGGTTTTTTACAATGCCAATGCGAATCTAAGCAACTCTGACATTTGGATTCATTTCTTAGTTGGTACTGGCAAAGACAGAAAAGAATTGGACTTTGTTGGCTCCTGCAAATGTGCAAGAGTATTGCGATACAACATATGTTGCATCTTTGGGTTCAGGCAGCACACCTTGTCTGTTCACTAAATAAGCATCCTTTAAATATAAAGCACTTCTTCCTGCTCATATGAACAAGATTCTATCAAGAAATGTATGAAATGTACACTTACTGCACTAGAATGAGCGTACCTCAAAATGTAATCGAAATTCTGCTAAGCTGGTGCATTTATATCAGTATTACACAACCAAATAAGATGTTTTCCCTGCAGGATAGAAGGTAATGTGAGGACGTATCCTATCTTTCAAGCTCTCGCTGTGTATTCTTTTCTTGGCAAAACTGTGAAAGTTGTGTTTACAACTGGGTCTTCAGATTTTGTGCACTCAGCAAATGAGAAAGGTGTGTTTGTGTGCATATTTTTAGTCCATGCTTGCCACTATAGTTTGTGAAGAAGCACCAGTGTATCATCCATGAGATAAGTAATTTTAGATAAGCTGTGGCTAGCTAAACTGTCCTCTGTCTGCCTTTTCACCACACATACACACACATGCTACACACACACACACACACACACACACACACACACACACACACACACACACACACACACACACACACACACACACACACACAAAACCATGTTAATGTATCTGTTTCACTGCATGTTATTTTTCACTCTGACTAGCTGCAGCTTATAGCTCAGGACATGGAGCCACAGAGCAGAATATGATACACTTTCTAATTTCACACTCCATCAGCCTTTACTGCCAGACAGCGAGGGAGGGGCAGAAAGGAACACACAGAGACATGAGAGAGCCGGGTAGGGGGTTCGGATGAAGAGGAAAGCAAGCAGAGAGAGAAATGGATAGCAGAGAGTGAGATAAAAAGAAAGAATGAGAAAGGTTTCACAGCAAACCAATCGACACGTCACTCAGCAATGAGAAGTTCAGCAGTGGAGACTGGACCTTGTAAAACTAGTTGCCTCATGAAGTCTGCAGCTCGTACAACACATACACATTCTCACACACACACACACACACACACACACACACACACACACACACACACACACACACACACACACACACACACACAAGCGTTGCTTACTTTCCCCCATGCTCACACGCTTTCAATGGACTTTCTTACACAATATTTCAGTTCTTATTTTTGCAGGGTTTGATGTAACACAAGGCTCTCTTGCACATACATTCATGCACACATGTCACTCTTCTCACCTTTTCACACACTATGTATTGCCTGATGTCAGCTAGTTCCAGGTCAAAATGTGAGTTATTTTTTCAGGTGAACATGGAGGGGAGGTCATCATCTCCACCTTGAACTACAAGAGTGTTTCTGTAGAGAGACAAGGGTTGACAGAAAGGCAGAAAAGAGTGAATCTTTGTTACTTCAGTAGCTGAAAAACCCACTGGGTTTCAGCTTCATGCTGCTGAGCCCAACAAGCCCCATCGGACTCAGCCATCAGTTTGTACAGGAGAAATTTATGAACTGGACAGTAAATTCTGCTTCTTCATGTCAACAGAAGACAGCTGAAGTGGATCAGTTGTCTGATTAGGATTCATCTTGGGGGCTTTACTTTGGAGGTTTTCAAGGCACCTAGGAGGAAACACCAGTGTGGACCCAGAACTTACTAGAGAGATTATATATCTCATCTGGCCTGGGAATGCCTTGGTTTCCCCCAGGAGGAACTGGAGTATGTTTTTGGTGAGAGGTTTGTCTGCTGCCACTCCAACCCGACTCGGGATAAACAGGAGAAAATGAATAGATGGATGGATGTGTCACAGTATACTGTTATAAATTGCTTCTCTACAGTGACAGACTCACTACAAACTTTAAGGTCTGTCCAATCAGAACTTGCAGGATCACTGAAGCTGTAGAGCAGAACAAGAAGACCGTGATGTCAACTACTGTCTTTGCAAGCTGCAGTTCAAAACAATGGAGGTAGTGTGTTGTGTCACTGTAAAGGAAACTGAATGATAATGGACACACTTTGCATCATGGAGGTGTAATTTTTTTGTAAACAGAATCCGGCATGGAGGATGAATAATATCGGCAACGTCATGAAAAAAGCATCAAAACAGCAGAAATATGAGTCCATCCATCCATTATCTATACACCGCTTAATCCTCACTAGGGTCGCGGGGGGGGCTGGAGCCTATCCCAGCTGACTCGGGCGAAGGCAGGGGACACCCTGGACAGGTCGCCAGTCTGTCGCAGGGCTACATATATAGACAAACAAGCACTCTCACATTCACACCTACGGGCAATTTAGAATAATCAATTAACCTCAGCATATTTTTGGACTGTGGAAGGAAGCCGGAGTACCCGGAGAAAACCCACGCATGCACAGGGAGAACATGCAAACTCCATGCAGAAAGATCCCGGGAAAGCCGGGACGCGAACCAGGGACCTTCTTGCTGCAAGGCGAAAGTGCTAACCACTACGCCACTGTGCAGCCAAAAAATGAACTGCAAGTCTCCAGATTTAGTTCCAACCAAAACGATGGGGTCAGAAAGTGAAGCCGAAAAGCAGATTAAAGCAGGTTTTTTACAATGCCAATGCGAATCTAAGCAACTCTGACATTTGGATTCATTTCTTAGTTGGTACTGGCAAAGACAGAAAAGAATTGGACTTTGTTGGCTCCTGCAAATGTGCAAGAGTATTGCGATACAACATATGTTGCATCTTTGGGTTCAGGCAGCACACCTTGTCTGTTCACTAAATAAGCATCCTTTAAATATAAAGCACTTCTTCCTGCTCATATGAACAAGATTCTATCAAGAAATGTATGAAATGTACACTTACTGCACTAGAATGAGCGTACCTCAAAATGTAATCGAAATTCTGCTAAGCTGGTGCATTTATATCAGTATTACACAACCAAATAAGATGTTTTCCCTGCAGGATAGAAGGTAATGTGAGGACGTATCCTATCTTTCAAGCTCTCGCTGTGTATTCTTTTCTTGGCAAAACTGTGAAAGTTGTGTTTACAACTGGGTCTTCAGATTTTGTGCACTCAGCAAATGAGAAAGGTGTGTTTGTGTGCATATTTTTAGTCCATGCTTGCCACTATAGTTTGTGAAGAAGCACCAGTGTATCATCCATGAGATAAGTAATTTTAGATAAGCTGTGGCTAGCTAAACTGTCCTCTGTCTGCCTTTTCACCACACATACACACACATGCTACACACACACACACACACACACACACACACACACACACACACACACACACACACACACACACACACACACACACAAAACCATGTTAATGTATCTGTTTCACTGCATGTTATTTTTCACTCTGACTAGCTGCAGCTTATAGCTCAGGACATGGAGCCACAGAGCAGAATATGATACACTTTCTAATTTCACACTCCATCAGCCTTTACTGCCAGACAGCGAGGGAGGGGCAGAAAGGAACACACAGAGACATGAGAGAGCCGGGTAGGGGGTTCGGATGAAGAGGAAAGCAAGCAGAGAGAGAAATGGATAGCAGAGAGTGAGATAAAAAGAAAGAATGAGAAAGGTTTCACAGCAAACCAATCGACACGTCACTCAGCAATGAGAAGTTCAGCAGTGGAGACTGGACCTTGTAAAACTAGTTGCCTCATGAAGTCTGCAGCTCGTACAACACACACACATTCTCACACACACACACACACACACACACACACACACACACACACACACACACACACACACACACACACACAAGCGTTGCTTACTTTCCCCCATGCTCACACGCTTTCAATGGACTTTCTTACACAATATTTCAGTTCTTATTTTTGCAGGGTTTGATGTAACACAAGGCTCTCTTGCACATACATTCATGCACACATGTCACTCTTCTCACCTTTTCACACACTATGTATTGCCTGATGTCAGCTAGTTCCAGGTCAAAATGTGAGTTATTTTTTCAGGTGAACATGGAGGGGAGGTCATCATCTCCACCTTGAACTACAAGAGTGTTTCTGTAGAGAGACAAGGGTTGACAGAAAGGCAGAAAAGAGTGAATCTTTGTTACTTCAGTAGCTGAAAAACCCACTGGGTTTCAGCTTCATGCTGCTGAGCCCAACAAGCCCCATCGGACTCAGCCATCAGTTTGTACAGGAGAAATTTATGAACTGGACAGTAAATTCTGCTTCTTCATGTCAACAGAAGACAGCTGAAGTGGATCAGTTGTCTGATTAGGATTCATCTTGGGGGCTTTACTTTGGAGGTTTTCAAGGCACCTAGGAGGAAACACCAGTGTGGACCCAGAACTTACTAGAGAGATTATATATCTCATCTGGCCTGGGAATGCCTTGGTTTCCCCCAGGAGGAACTGGAGTATGTTTTTGGTGAGAGGTTTGTCTGCTGCCACTCCAACCCGACTCGGGATAAACAGGAGAAAATGAATAGATGGATGGATGTGTCACAGTATACTGTTATAAATTGCTTCTCTACAGTGACAGACTCACTACAAACTTTAAGGTCTGTCCAATCAGAACTTGCAGGATCACTGAAGCTGTAGAGCAGAACAAGAAGACCGTGATGTCAACTACTGTCTTTGCAAGCTGCAGTTCAAAACAATGGAGGTAGTGTGTTGTGTCACTGTAAAGGAAACTGAATGATAATGGACACACTTTGCATCATGGAGGTGTAATTTTTTTGTAAACAGAATCCGGCATGGAGGATGAATAATATCGGCAACGTCATGAAAAAAGCATCAAAACAGCAGAAATATGAGTCACTACTTATAATCCGAGCGAAAGCAGGATGCATCGATTGAATGACAGGCTTCACTACGTCTTTGGAGGGAAGTTGTGCTTCAGATCGTGTGATTAAATCAAAAAACGAAGTGATATGACCAAATCGCCCCCCCATTAATGTCAGATCAGCATGTTTTAATTCAGTAGTGGATTTGAAAAATTCATTAACGTCTGAGTCTGCTGTCCACAGCATATTGTCAATTAACATGGTGTTATATTAATTTATCTCTAGATGCTGCTGATGATCTGTAATCTCTGGTTCTTATGGTTGGCTCTTTATGACTCTGAGTGGCACTTGTGAGCACAGTGTGATAACTGACCTAATGGCTTGGAAACAAAGCGGAATCATGTACATGCGATGTCCTTGACATCTGTGTGAGCATCTGTATTCACGATGTTATTGTAGTGAAGTTAATAATTGATTTATCAGCGTTATTTTCTTTTTATCTGGCTTACTCAGTTCCCATGTGCTCACAGTCTTTATGTTCATGTGCACTCACATACATGCAGTTGGCATGTTCCCTGACAGCAGCTAACCTTTTTAACCGGTGTACGTCATCCATGAGAGACAATGAAGACTGCCAAAACTGGGCTAATTGTGGAGAAGAGAAGTCGTCACAGGTTCAGAGTTCTTTCTATTGAATGTCGAATGTTACTTGAGGTCCAAATCCATTTATTTCACAGTGCAAATAACTAAAATTGTCTTGTTTGAAGGTACATTTTGTGGCCAAATACATTTTCAGATATGCATTTTAAATGAATCATTACTGAGCTAAATGTGAGAGTTAATCTGGATGTTGATTTTCGATGATATCCCCCTAATTGAACATATCATCCACAATAACCTTACCCATGTATACACGTGTGCATAGACCTATGGGTGACTGTTTCTATACATATCTGAAGACCATCTATTTTCTGTGGGACTCTGTGAGTCAACCACATACTGAACAGGATATGTATGTGCGAGGTGAATGAGTGATAATGGAAAGGCTGATACTCTATGTCTTGCATCAAGGTTCCATAATTGCAGGCTTCTGGCCGAGAGCAGGAGAAAAACAGAAGAATGAAGGAGCAGGAGGAGAGACATTGTATGATGAGGTACATGATAGCTGGGAGGTGATAGGAAGAGAGTCTGAGCTTTTATCTTTCCATCCAAGATGCAGAGGAGCAATGTAAGAGAGTAGTGGGACAAAAGAAAAAGTGGTGGATAAGTGGATGATTGGATAGTCAGAGGAAGCAACTAAGGTCCATAATGTCCATTTGTCAAAAGAAGAACAAAGTGAGGGATCTGTCGTGCCAGAAATAGAGACTAACAGGGTGATTGCACACCAGCCAGCGTACATACTGATGTGTGAGGGATTGACACACTGTGGCCAAATGGATGGATGGATGAGTATGAAAGCCTCTGGAATGGGCTTGAGAGTAGAGCGATGGATGTGACACATGATGGTTTAGATGCACACGACTGATGGATGAGCAGACGAACACATGCATGAATGTGTGAATATATGCTCAGGTATAGCAATTCTGAATGGATGGATGAGTAGCGAGGATAGATTCATAGCGATCTAATAACACGCTCGCTTTCTCCAAGAGCAGACCTTGAATGTTGTGCTGTGGTCTGGAGCTGGTACAGGTTATGTCTATAAAGCAAACATTTATAGAAGAAGAATAGAAAAATTACAACCTGTAACTTTGGATGTATTCAATCAGATAGCAGTTGGGAGTTTTGAATTTATTGTCTGATATCCAGTTTTTGTGCATCAGTTTTTAAACACCATGAAAGTGTTTTCTAACCTTGTTAACATGTCCATATGGTGTGTTTTTATATGCTGGAATAATTATCATGATTGAAATGATTAGTCAACGCAGTGCCTGAGCTTTTGTCCCTTGAAACTGGGATGTACAAATGATACCCTAATTCAGACTGCGTGTTACATTTTTCCTGCCAGCTTGCAGATTGTGTCTTTCTGCATCATTGTTGTTCTTCATAAGTTGTTTCCAGTTCTAACATCTATAGTAAATTTACTACAGTATAACAACTTGCCATTGTGTAGCCTAAAATAGTGTTTGAGCAGAGTTATACGTGAGCTGGTGTGCTGAGCTGCAGCAACTACAGAGGAATGACGAGAGAAAGTAACAATGCAGAGCTTCTTCAAAGTCACTTTTAGGCAGAAAAGGAATGTTTTCATGGGAAAAAAAGCTTCTGCAGTTTTGAAACTTCTTTTGGAATTTGGCTGTCGCCATCTTGGTTTTTTAAAAGCAGGACATTATCAGGGATGGGTAGATCTCAGTGAGAACTCAAGTATGGTGGCAATACACTCTGCTTTATTGTCTGTTTTACTCAGAATGGGACCATAATTTACAAATTAAACACAATGCTGTATTGAAAAAGTCTTGAAACTGTACATTATGACCCTGAACTCATTCGAAAGATGTTTGCTGAGGTAGCAGATCAAGTTAGAAGCAGGGTCATTTTCTGATAAACCTCTGTACAATCAGGCTTCTTTTTGCCACCAGAGGAGTTGCCGTTAGAAAGAATGTAGGTTTAAGGCACTTTGACAGCAGGCTACAACCATCTTCCATATAAAGTCTGTCATTGTCACTGAGGCTCAGGCCCTTCTGAACCCCAGAAACATTCAGGTCAGATAGTTAAATAACTATGAGCTTGGTGTTGATGTGGTTTTTTTTTTTTGTTTTTTGTTTTTTGTTTTTTTTTTGGGGGGGGGGGGTACTGTGACAGTCCATGATGATTATGCCATTTTAGTCCAGAGAAGATCTTTTCTCTCTTTCCCTCTCTTACTCTACCCATGTGTGTCAGCCTGTCATACAAAAAAAACAGCACTTTCAACAGAAGGCCATGGACAGTAATGAGTCTTTTGGTAGGACACAATAGCAGAGAAAGCACTCAACAGCATGGTGAAGGAGAGAAAAAGAGAACGTATCTTCACCGGCCTTCTTCCTCAGATGAAATTAAATGATAGAAGAGAAGAGGAGGCCAAAAAAAAAAGACTGAGTGAAATAGACAGAGAGAGATCAGGAGACGGAGCAGCAGCTTGGAGTGCCATCTAATAATCAACTCTTTTCACAGCACATTTCCTCAAGAACACCAAGAGAATAGGAGAGGCAGAAGAAAACCTCTCTGCTCCTTCCACAAGAGCAAATTGACAGTTTGTATGAAAGACAGAATAGAAAAGGGAGAGAGACATAGAGAAGGAAGAATACTGGTGGTGAACAATGTCCATCCATAACCACACAGCAGAAAAATGGAGGCGAATGGATGAATCTCTACTGCACTGTTAATTCTCTTGTTCTTTCTTTAGCTTTTCCTACTCTGTCTTCTCAGTACTGCCTCAGATTTGCCATCCCATGTGAGTATTTTAGTTGTTTGGTGTAAAAGGGCGGTAAAGGAGTAATATTTAATCCTTGTATTTGGTTCCTGTCAGTCAAAATTAAAGTCCCACCTTTAAACACTTGCTGCTTTCTAAACTGTTTCAGTAGTTTTACAGTGTTTGAGCAGAGTTATAGATGAGCTGGTGTGCTTAGCTGCAGCGACTGCAGAGGGACTTCATAGATCTGCGCATTCTGGAGGAAGTAACAATGTAGAGTTTGATCTAAGTCACTTTTAGGCAAAAAAAAGGGGGTATTTTCAAGGGAAAAGCTTCTAAATCTGTAACTTTGAAATGCAGAGATGAGTTTTACAGATTGAATCAACAACAAAGATGGACTGCAGGTCAAGCATTTTTTTTTTTCGTTATTTGAGAAAGATGCTTCCAACTTTGGTAACAAGACCACATGAGCATCTTTTCTGTGTGGATTTTTTCACTTTATAAACAAGAGACTGTGTATATAACAGATAAACTTTACTATGTTTCCACCCACTGGTTTGTGGACTGCTGTTTTGAACCCTTGCGTTAGGAATTTGGCCGTCGCCATCTTGTTCTTTTAAAACTGGATGTAGTGAACGAGGGATGGATCTCACAGAGAACTCAACATTTGTTGATTTATAGTCTGTTTTACTCCAAATGGAACTATAACTTACAAAATAAACACCACTCTGTATTGAAAAAGTCTTGGAACTGGAAATTGAGATCTGCCTTCTCTGTTCTGTCTCAGATTCGCCATCCTGTTTGAGTTTTTTTTCTTGTTTGGTATCAAAGGGGGGCAGAGGAATAATATTTAACCCTTGCATTTGGAGGCTGTCAGTCAAAATTTAGTCCCACCTTTAAACATTTGCTGTTTTACTGCCTGATTTACTTCAAAAGGGACCATAATTTACCAAATAAACAGCATTCTGTGTTGAAAAAGTCTTGTATTTGGAAATTAAGATCTGTCTTCTCAGTTCTGTCTCAGATTCGCCATCCTGTGTCAATATTTTACTTGTTTGGAGTAATATTTGAGCGCATGCTGTTGGGAATCTCATCAGTTTATAATTTTGCAGTGCAGAATGAGTGGGTGTTTGGGTGGGATTGCTTGTGCTTTGCATCATAATGCTGACGGTACATAAATGCCGGAACACAATAGCATACACCCCTGGTTCATTGGTAAAACAAAGCTCATACACATTCGCTGATCCTTGTTCTATGCACATATACGCTGATGCAGTTCCCCCCCCCGGTGAGCCTGGCAGACTCCGGGTGGCCGCGGGCTGTTTGAGACGCTTCCATAGACACACAATCATCGCACAGACAAAACGCAAGGCCGCCCGACACACAGGAATGAAGCCTGAACAAAAATCTACGCCGCTCTGATCTGTTTATTTGCTGCTCCGCGCTGACATGCAACTGTTCTGGATTGTTGCTTTGATGTTGCGTTATGCTTCCACGTCATCGGCATTGTCAGGAAGAGAACAGGAACCAAAGATTAGGCTGCTGTCTTTTCTGGTCGCAATACAGTTAATCCTCTCAAATCTATTTTTAAACTTTTTTATTTAAAATGTCAAAAGGTTCTGCTTGGCCTTTGCATGACTTTGTTTACTCTCGCAGCGAATCATTTGTTTTGCCTTCAAAACAGCGAGCGGAGCTATTTTAAGCATTTCATTTAGCATGTCAAATTGTGTTACATGGCCTGCACTTAAGAACCAAAATCAGAGCAACAAAGGAGTAAATGTTAACCCATCAAAACATCACTCAGCTCTATTTTCAGTGTTTCTACCTAATATGTCAAATGGCATTACAGAACCTCATTCTGTTGTGTTCATTTAGAATGTCAGAGGGCTTGAAATGCCGTTTTGTTTTTGATCCACAGATGGAAGATGTAAATAACAAAGCACTCAGCCAAAAAAAAACTCAGAGGATGTGTTTAGTTATTGAGTAATCTGTTTTAAGGACTTTATGTTTTTTTGGGATTTTTCTTCCGTGGTATCATAAAAATAGCCATCATTCCCCAGAGTGGCCCTTGTAAACAAACTCCTTGGAAAAAGAAGAAAAAAATCAGCCAAACAGTCACCCGTGGCTTTGTCTTCTACCATCCTTTTAATCTCAGCATGCTGTCTCATCAGTATTGCTGGTGCAGAAATTACTCCTGCTCACTGAATAATTTTTGATCCAGAGACACAGAAATATTAACCATAAAACAATAATTTGTTTACAGATAAATATTCTTTTTGAGAACCTATATAGAAATATTTCAGATTGCAGTTAAATCACAACTGATCTTCTATCTGATGATGACAACGTATGATAGAAAAAAGTGGAAAGACATGGTCGTCAACGTGATTAAACAAGACACCTAAGAAGAAGACTGCTGCGCAGGCAGAAGTAAACAGTAGTGAAGTGCCTGAACACTGAAGAAAAACTTCAGTTATAGTGATTTAAAGTGCAAAAAAATGCATTGTTTAAAAATATTAACATAGATGCATTTTCAGCATCTACGTACTTGATTATGTCAAATAATCGTGGCGGCCCTAGAGTTAAATGCTCACTGCGCTTGAACATAATAGAAAAATCTCCTGTTTTGATTAACTCTGTTTCTAAAATGGATAAAGTCAACTCAAGCAAAGCATAAAAGTTGTTTTGCAAGTTTTGTGATGTTTTTTTGCTTTTCCTGCTTTTTCTATTTTTTTTTCTTTCATGTCATCATAGGAAGCTAAGACTGCATGAATCAGGATTTCAAGATCAAACCACATTACAATAGTGTAAACCTGTGCTCTGACAGTCTGCAGCAACACTTCATCTAATCCTGCCTTTTGTGCAACAGAATAATGAACTTGTCTCTTGTATTGTATTTTTGACATGTTCAGCAGCATTTTTCATGGAACCACTTGCATTTGTTTTAATCTTTTCAATATTGCACTAACTTTATTGCCCACCAAGTGTTTAATGTATGCATGTGTCTGCGAGTGTTGTGTTCATGTTAGATCAGTGCACCTGAAAGCGTCGAGCTTCTAGTCTGACACATACATGCAGACTCAGCAGCTCTCTGTACACATGTGTAGTGTTCTTCTGTATTCAGTTACTGAAACTGTAAACCTGTTTGTGTGGGAACATCCTGAACTCGTCGTTGTGTATGTTAATGAGTATAAAGGATCCTTGTTTACGTGTGTTAGTCAGGTGTGTGCGTTATGTAAGTGCACTTGATGAATCTATCAATGCCAAGATGGAGATACTAGAGGGCTGAAAGTGTATGTAACACTGCCATGATCTTTTCCTGATCACAACGCAGCTTCATAGACAGTATAGTGGACAAAGTCGGTTCAGGCTTTTATAGCCATTGACAAAATGCTGTGTTTGAAATTCACATGTCTCTCTTGGTTGGACACTCGACCTTCTTACAACTTATAGCTGAAAACTGACAGAAGTTAAAAAATAATGAAATACCACACTAACAAGTCATGAAATAGTTGTGTAAACATGTACCTTTATCGGAGAAGATATTTCTTGTTTTGTAATTGTAGAAGTCAAAAGATTGATTTCTTTTACACTTTCTGTGGCATAAACAAAATCATTCCCAGCACAAACTGTTCATGAAATTCTCCCTGTCTTTATAGTTCAGGTCTTCATTTCATTTACACTCACTGACCACATTATTAGATTCAGCTGTTCATTAATCAGCCAATCACATGGCAGCAACTCAATGCATATAGGCATGTAGATGTTGTCAAGGCAGCTTGCTGAAGGTCAAACCCAGCATCAGCATTAGGAATAAAGGTGATTTAAGGGATCTTGAATGTGGCGTTGTTGTTTGATTATTTCAGAAAGTGCTGATCTCCTGGGATTTTTATGCACAACCGTCTTTAGTGTTTACAGAGAATGGTCTGAAAAAGAGAAACTATCCAGTGAGCTGCAGTTCTCTTTGTTGATGCCAGAGATCAAAGGAGAATGACGGATGATAGAGAGGCAACAGTGATTCAAATACAACTAAGATATACAAAAGACCATCTCTGAATGCACAACATACCGAACCTTGAAGCAGACAGGCTACAGGAGACAGTTGATGATTGGAAAAATGTTGCTTGACCTGATAAGTCTCCATTTCTGCTGCCACATTCCATGGTCAGAATTTTCCTTAAACAACATAAAACAACATAAAAACATGGATCCATCCTGCCTTGTATCAACAGTTCAGGCTGGTGGTGTAGTGGTGTGGGGGATATTTTCTTTGCATACTTTGGGCTCCAACTGACCTTGTTTTAAACACCACGGTCTACCTGACTTCCTACTTCCAGCAGGAGAATGAACCATGTCACAAAGCTCAAATCATCTCAAACAGGTTTCTTGAACATGACAATGAGTTCACTGTACTCCAGTGGCCTCCACAGTCATGAGAACTCAGACCAGTAGACCACCTTTGGGATGTGGTGGAACGGGAGCTTTGCATCATGGATGTGCAGCCGACAAATCTGCAGCAACTGAGTGATGCTATCATTAAATATGTAGAAACGTTTTCAGCGCCTTGCTGGATCTATATGAAGAATTAAGGCTGTTCTGAAGGCAAAAGAGGGTCCAACATGTACACAGACAAAGCAAGTTGTGTCAAAAATGAACAATTTAAGATGCTTTGTAGCTTCATCATGTGTAGCGTTTCATTTCATGTGCATTTGTAATGTGCAGTATGTCATATTTTAATTTCTTAGGTGCAGTGTTTCAGTTTCATGTTTAATATCTCATTATCATGTGTAACACCTCATTTTCATTTGCAGCATTTCATTACATGGTCAGTTTATGTACAACATTGTGAATATAATGTGCATTATTTCACTCAGTTCACATCAATTGCCAGCATTACTGTATACCTTTCTATTCTAGCCTCTAGCCTTTAGTTTTCCTATTTTATTTCAGTATTCTACCTCTATTTTATTGCTTTTTTGCCTTTTTCTACCTGCGTTTCTTATGTCTTTTTTTCTGACACAAATTATTTTCGAGATTAATAAAGGCTTGTCTTATGTCCATGCGTTGTTGTGTCAGAGGGTTTGACAGTTGAGCTAAGGGACAATTTTAGATGCAAGAGAAAGGGAAAAAAAACCTCTTTTTGTTTGTTGCTGTAAACTCAGTCTATCGACCAACTGGTCTGTTTTACAAATTATTAATCAGTCTGTCTTTTCTGCTGGTACATGCAGCTGCAGCACTCTCTGATTGTCGCTGTGGCTTTGTCGAGTCACCCGTGACTAAGGAGGCTGTTACAGTATCCACACAAACACACTTCCTTGGTCTCTGTGTGTTAGAGTGACACTGACAGCTGGTGAGGATCATGTGAGAAATGTGACCACTGTGCATTGTTCTTCCTGGCTCTCATCATGTGTTGTGTGTGTTTCTGTGTGAATATGTTGCTGCGCCAGACGGCCAGGCAGATTTTGTTTTTAAAAAACGGTGCATATGTGGCATTGTAGCTTTTGGGAGATTTTTGTGTTGTATTTTGTTAGAGACGGAGAGACATTTGAGAGCTTCGAACCTTGAGGGAATAGTATCTGGCTGTAGCTCCGGTGTAGTGTTAGTTGATTTTCAGGGGGATTGTTTTTGCTCTGTTCTACTGCTGAGAGAAGAGACATTATCCACTACAGGTCTACACATGTACACACTCTCGCGAATGCTAGCCCTTTTTCTCACAGGCATATGCACAGACTCAACAGGCCGGCTAGCAGGTGGTGAACTATCACTGAAAGCCACATCTCTCATCTTTTCCTGCTGCCTTTCTTCCTCTCCTCATTTCTTCTCAGTTTTTCAGTTCCCTCCTCTCTGCTGCTCCCCTCCCACCCACTGTGCTGACATGCACCCACTGGCACTTGGATTTTCACTTATCCCTCATACTAGTAATAGATTTTAGACTGTATTATTCAGTCTCTCTGCTGGCGCACCATTGTTAAAAGCCACCTGCAGAGACAGAGACACATAGAGAAGGAGGCACTTTACCAGGCCTTTGAGCACAGAGAAAGATAATGATTTTAGTTCTCGACTTTTTTTTCTCTATTTCATTAGTCCTTTGCCCTTAGTCCACCTCTCCTTTAGCCACAGTTTCCATTAAATATTCGTTTCGGTCCTTTTCTTCTCAAAAAGTGAGAAAAGGGGAAATTTTCTGTTTGCGTGCCACTTTTCTTATTAATTCAGGTTTTAATAAGGTGTGAATGATGACACCCTTTGGTCTCACTGTTCATTCATCCTTAAAAGAATGAGACGATGTTCAAAACCTGCTGAACACCTGAAAAGAACTTTACAAACCATAGAATTTGAATTATTGAAGTGTATTTGTTATCCCTTTTTTAAAAGTCAAGAGGGTCTTCAGTTAGAAGGATCTGCACTGTGAAGTGACAGGTCTGCCACCATACGGCTCATTCTGTTAGAACTTTCATTGTTTTATCAAGTGTCTTTAGCAACAAAGCAGCGTCTCACTTTTGCCATCAGGGAGACCAGAGATGATCCTGAGATTCGGCGATGTGTCAGCCAGACCTCTGTTACTGATTCTCCCTCCACCTATTGTCTGAGGTTACTGCAGGTGACTGATGGATGTGTCACCTAGGCGTTGTTCGTCATACTATCCATCCTCCATTGTGCGCCGTAACAGAGGAAGCCATTCAATGTTTGGAGGAGAATGAGGAGAAGAGTGGGTGGAAAGGTAGCGTTCGCGGTGACGTGGAGGATCGAGAGGCAGCTGCTAAACATGCAGCCGTGTGTGTGCAACACGTGTAGGCGTGCTAGCATCCAGTTACATACTGCACATGCATGTAGGTGTTTCTGCTCCACAAAGTCTGTCATTTTTTATACTCTCAGTACATTGGTCAAATGTACAGTAAGTTTTCTATTCACTTAGGAACTTTTTTATTGGTATACAGCATTTCTGACTAACTTAAGAACACGGCAGATGAAAAGGTAGAGGAAAGACTTGTTATGTATCAGATAGATAGTCGAACAAAATCAATAAGGGAGAGGCAGACAGAATGAGTCAATACATCTGTGGTGAATATCAAAGCCAAACCTCCTACAGTTATCCCTACAGTGAACTTAATTAAAGGTTATTCTAGAAATTCAGATCGATTGATTAATGTCACCCTGCATAATTTACCTCTGTGGTGATGAGGCGTTTAACCAGCTGTCATGCAGGAGGAGACGTGCAGGAACCACCACAAGGTCATCCACATTGATTTCCACTCCGCCCACTGATGTTGACAAGTGTTGCTTCTCTCGTCCAATTTATTTAAAGCTCATGTTAAAAGGACCGCGTATTTTGTGTTGGATTATTTATTCATCCAGCGATCAATCGGCTAGGTTTCAGATTGCACCTCAGGTCTCCGCTCTCACAGGTTAAGATAAAACTAAATAAATGTGTAATCAAACAGAATGATGATCAGTGAGGGAGGGTGGAGGCCGTGAGGAAATAGGGCTTGTGATCAATATTCAATGTTACCCACTGATTTATATTAATACTGTCCGTAGATGGAAAGCATTGCCTAACAAAGTCACCATGCACATAAATTTAAAAAAAAAAAAAAAAAAAAAAAAACAGCTGCAATATTTCCATGCAAAATGATCGCTTAGAGAGAAAGTTAGATGCAATGGAAAGTTCGACTTCACACACTCAGATAATACACACGCAGAGAGAGTCTTCTTCCTGAAGGAGGTGTAGATGACAGCAGCTCAGTTGCATTTACAGCTACAGATGCTAAAAGAACTCATTTAGAACTGGGCTGAACCATGCAGTCATGGTGAAGTGAGCCAACTTTGCTGAAAAATTGAAAAACACCTTTCTGGGGAAATGTCAGGCATTTATAATTTGCGAAAAAGGGGGACAGTATGGATCTTTTTGCATGTTTGATGATTAGCAGCGTGCTAAATGCTCAAAACCCTCAAATTAGCCTCAAAACAATCTTTGCTTTAGGTGCACAATCAGGCTAAAGATTTATGGTTTATGCAAAGTTTTATAGGAACATGGCAGCAAAGCAATGTTAATTTGATGGTCGACTGCAACACAAACACAGCAAATGTGTTTTTGTGTTACTCTGGCCGTGCTGCTGTAACACTGTAAGATAACTCCTATTTCCTCATATCTCTCCAAGCTTCCACAATGACATCACAGTGCACCTTCTCAACATCAGCTTGATTTAATAGACAGCACTCTGCAATAATTGGATCACTACAAAACTGCATTAACTGCTTACACAGAGATAATGGCATCATAATTGAAATGCACTCATTTGCATAAACAAATGGCTGGTTTGATGAATGCTTTCATCCACAAAATGCCAAAACACGAACTGCATTTAAAATTCAGTTTTTTATTATTATATTACTAGAGTTTCCCAGTGAAGCTGAGTTCTAGAGAGGAAGCAGATGGGGAGAGACAGAAGGTGAGAGTAGAAGGAAGAGACAGTGGAGGATCCCCTTTGCTCTTCAAATATCACCAGCATATCTATGGATCGTCCTATCAAGTGGCATCATTAGATGTATTTTTTAATGATCCATGAAGGGTAATAATACACCTCCTTATGTGAAATGGATTTTTTATGAGTAAATTGTGATTTGGCTTATTGATTTAGCAAAACAAACTCTGGATATTTGTTTAAACAAATACAGTCAAGGTTTGGTTCTTCATCTTCCTTCCCTACTGACAGTTTTTTCCCCTCCTGCTCTGCTGTTTCTTCATCTTTGACTATCGTTTATCTTTTAATGGTCCAGCACATTAGGACGGAGCAGAACTCTCTCATTATAGACATTTGATGTGTCGGATCGCCGACCGCTCTGCTGTCAAGTCCGGCTCTTTGATTTGTGACCACAGCCGGCTGATTTAATCTAAAGATGATTCTCTAATTATGAATTATGGACATGATGTGCAATGAGCTGCAATCTGTGTGTCCACAAGTCTGAGGAAGAAATGGAGCTTTCATGAATAGCCGCATTTTATCACAGAATTCTAATTTTTAAACAATTACTTCCCAGTTGACCCACAGCATTTCTACCATGCAGTTTGATTCCTGTCAGCTAAATATCAACAACTGACCCAGAAATCTGCAACTGAAATACCAAATACTCAAATCGACATATCTTTACCATTTATTTGACAGTCATATATCAGACGAGGTGGGACTTGGCACCCAGAAAATGTAAGAGAAGCTTCAAACGTGTTGTGAAGGGTTGTATTTTACACCCAACTGTGCTATTTTCCTAAAGTCTGTGAGTGAAAACTGTAAATAAACAAGTCTCAGAATAAAATCCCCATATTAAACGTGAATCCAGGTCTTCTGGGTGAAGATTCTGTTGCTGATTTCCAAGACAGAGCATCGTGGCTCTTTCAAACTGGAAGTGTTTCCTCTTACAGTCTGAGGAGTGTTAGGTGAGAGAACACGTTTCTTCCTAAATGTAAATGAGAAGGGAGTTTAGTTGTTTTCGAGCGAAAATTTTGGGAACAGGGTTGCACTCAGTAAAGAGGTGAATTATTCCCAGTGTAGAGAATAAATGACACATCAAAATGCTCTTTCTGTCTTAGTTGAATGTGATTGTTTAATCTATATATTTCTTCCCACAGGAACATCTGGCCAATGGAATCCAAGGTTCTTCTTTCTTGATTGGATCCTCCAGTGTGGATCGAGAAGCGCTGAAGAAGTTGGGGATCGGACTCGCACTGGCAGCAATCATCTTAGCCTTTATTGTAGAGAAACTGTACTGAGTGAATACTGAGCCTCTGTGCAGTTATTTTACTTTGTATGCACCAAAGTGATGTCTTCTTCTGTCAGTACAGAAAGAATAACCTCATGGGCAATAACAGGTCACCAGTCAGAACTCCTTTTATACAAGCTTTTTGGTACAAATTATAAGTTATACTACATTTTAATTAGAACCTATTGGAAGTACAGGTTGGGTCTTTTTTTGTTGCGTTTGGTTATAAGAGCTGAACAATTTTATTAAAATGTGACATGTTCACTGATGCTGCCTGACATTGTCCATAGAGTGAGGAATAAGTATTTTGAAGCTAGTTTTGGGGGTGTTGTAGCTGTTTCACAAATAAACTAAGCACGACTCAGTGAGTTAATACATTCAGGATGTCATTTTCACCTGTAATAGAACAGTCTGACTACTGTGGCCACACTGAACTGCATTTACTGGCTTCATCTGCAGCACAGCGTAGAATGAAAACAAGACGGTGACTTTTCATTTTGAGATTGCATTCTGTAGTGTTTCACTTTTTTCTACAAGTTTGTTAAATCTGAGTAAGTTCACTTGAGACTGTAAAGGATAAAACAACCGACAGCGTGGTCAAAACTCTGTTTGATAGAAAGTGGTCATTTTCTTCATACTGGTAGTTTCACTTTTTTAAAATATAGATGCTTTCTAACCTATTTCAAGAGCTGTGTGCTGCTGTCACACCTGGTGTTGCCGGTTTCATTGATTATAGTGAAAGTCGATGCAGAAGATGCTTTAGAAATGCTCTACAAACGTTGCGCATTCATGGTAGCCACTAGGTTAAAATGATCAACCAGTCAGTCACTCTGCAGCTTATTTGTAGAGTTTTTGTGCTTAGTTTATGTTTTGTTTTGTTTTTTTACTATGTGGAGCTGATCTGTATAATACTCTGATTAAAGTTAATGTATAATCTTCATTTCAAAGTATTTATTTTTGAAAAGGAGACGTGGACAGAATATTTTCAGAGCTATTGTACTTAATGAATGTCATTTCTGTTAACCTTGTGTTTTATTCGGCTGTTCATAAAGCATTTTATTTTATGTTTTTTGCCCCAAACATTGAAGTCAAATGGAATTCACATGTAATATACCTCTTATTTTAATTAAGGCATGTGGCTGCTGGGATTAATGGTCATTATTGGATGACTTGTTTTATTTGTTTACGTTGTCTGTCTCTGCTGCCAACATAAAGGGGTTTACATGTTTTTTTTCACTTACCTGTAGTGGTGCTTCGCTGGTTTGCTCCTGTGAGACTTATTCTGCAACCCCAATACAGTTGTCTTTTTACCATCCCAAAAAAAACATCATCATTCTTCTTATTTACTCAAAGACTCACAAGAAAAGATTTAAATATCATGAATTAGGACAACAGCAGAAGTCTCAGCTTTGCTACACATCAGTAAAGGTAGCTGAGAATTTTCTTTCTGTAATTCAGGTGAACTTTTCCTGTAACAGCTGTTCTGTTGACGTGTGGACTGGTGGCGTATGTACAGTTAGTCGTCATAAATGAGCCAGTCTTTTATTTTTTCATCATTGCAACCGTGGTTTAATAAAAGGCTAAATCAATTTGTCATGAGTGAAACTGCTAAAATGCGGACTGATTGACTGATTCGTTGAATTATTGATTTTCTCGGTTGTTGCCGTGCACGCCGTCGGCCTGTGCTGCTCTCCAATGTTGCTGTTTTGAGGTGCAACTGTCTGAACACAAGCTGTGAAATCCCAGACAGTTAATAATGCATGCCCCAATTTATGTCGCGCTGCTCTGCCACATGTGTCTCTGTCAGTATGTCTGCGTTTTATCTGCGTGTGTTTGTGCCCTGCATATATTCCTCGTCACAAGTGTCTCTCCAAGCTTGTTTGTGAGCTTGTTTCCGTGTCAAAAGGTGTGTGTGAATTTGTGTGTGTGCACGGCCTGATGTTGAGGCTCTTCCGATGCTTAATTTAGCAGAAAGTCAGCTTGTGTGTGTGTGTGTGTGTGTGTGTGTGTGTGTGTGTGTGTGTGTGTGTGTGTGTGTGTGTGTGTGTGTGTGTGTGTGTGTGTGTGTGTGTGTGTGTGTGTGTGTGTGTGTGTGTGTGTGTGTGTGTGTGTGTGTGTGTGTGGATCAGGAGTGACAGGCCTCATCACTCTCTCACTCTGAAAGCCCTCTTGTTAGATAAACCAAAGTTTGTAGCTCACATAGGCACCAGCTTTGTATTCTCTAACTAAATGATGCATGTCACATGTTTTGCGGAGACACAGGTACATGCATGCACTCCTCCCACCTGTCTGATGCATGTCACACACACTCACGGCATCCTGCAGCTTTGTACTATATGGGCAAATGATGCATGTCAAGCAAACTTGCACACAAACACAGGCACCAAAGCTTTATATTACCCGATCAAATGATGCATGTCGTACACACAGACGCACACACACACCAGCTTTGTATTATGTGATCAAATGATGCGTGTAGCTCCGACGCTTGTTACATCCATCCAGCAGTGCCCTATATTGTTCTGCAGCCATCCATACTGCGCGACAGTTCTTTTGATGCTTTGTAAGCACATTTCCTCCCTGTGTATGTCAGTTACACTGCATTGTTCTCCAATGAAAAATGGATGCAACGACACCCTTTATGTTTGGGAGATCATCACTTACTATGAAATATTGAAGCAGGAACCATCGAAAGAAGATCATTATTCACTTCGCATCATTCACTTCAGTTGTTTCTAATAAAAGCAAGAGTTTCTGAATTCTTGTCTCAGTTGCAGCTGTTGTCGATTTGTCATTTGTGCACTGACGTCCTTTTTATGTGAAACTTTGGACACGAGACAAATGCAAGAGAGGCTGAGCATTATTGTGCCTGCCTGTTCCGTCTCTCATCCGTTGTGTCATTTCTTCTCTTTGATTTAAGTGTTTTAAATTCCGAGTGGTTTGGCTTGCATAAGAGCAGAGGCTGCGCTGCTGCTGCTCACAGAAGGGCGTGAACGTTTTCACACAATTTATTTTTAATTGGCTCAGATGCCACATCACTCGGAGTGCGGTGGAAGCAGTAAAACACTCTGGATGAATCTGGATGTTATTTTTGAAATTATATGTTGTCATCTGGTAGATCCAACTAAGCTAAACTTTATTAGCTGAGGGTTTTTTTTTTTTTTTTTTTTAGATGAGATGTGAAATTGTGTAAGATCACAATTTCGAGAGTTAAGCCGAAGCAAATGTGGCGGCGAGTCTTTTCTAGAGCTTCACATGTTCACCTTATAACAGTCTGACTAAAATCAAAGTTAGCAGTTAGTGTGCAGGCTGTAGGAGACAGAGAAAGAAAAATATTTCTGTGGATTTTTAGCTGTATGGGAGCTAACCTGTGTGAAACCAGCTCAGTAAGATGAAGATAGTGTCTGTTTTCAATCTCTGTATTTGTGCAAAATAAAAAATGTGTGACATGGATACATCATACATGTGCAACAAGTTAGATGTATTGCATAAGCAGAGGTATAAATCCATAAGATACTTTCTTGTATGATACTAGCCTGCAGTTTTCTGTTTCTGAGGATTGTGGCCATCTGGTCCCATTTCTGCACAACACTCCTCTGCTCATCTGGTGTTGACAAGCTAGTATATGTAAAGAAAAAAAAAAGGTGCTATGAGCCATGAATTATGTTTGTTTGCCGAGCACAAACTGTAAACAATGGCTAAACAGTAACAGGAGGCCAAATTCTGACGTAAAACATTAACACCATAAATATGTGTGAATATGTGTCAGAAATCAGGATCAGTTAGAAATTATTTTATAGAAAGCTGCATATAGCCTTGAAGAATTTCTTTATACAAAACCTTGACATAAGCTGCCGTAAAATGTTGCTGGGTATTGTAAAAATTTCATGTCTGTGGCAGTTGAACTCTTTTCAGACATGAGATACAAAAAGGTGCTGGATTCTTTGAAAGTAACAATATTCTGTCATTCATGCACCTTTATGTTAACGTTCCACAAGGATTTCTTCAGACTGACCCACCACAGTGACAAACAGAGCTACAGCACGCACAATATTTGTCATACGGTGTATAATAATACATTAAATCGAAACTAATAGCAAGTCTAGCAAACCATCCGAATGTCCAAATGCAATGTTAATCCAACTACTGCTTTCACAACAGTAAAATAAAAATGTCCTGACAGCTGTGATGGAGTTCAGGACTGTAAGACACCTGAGGATTCACTGTGTACCATGATTTAGCTGATAAACTATGACTTCTGGAAAGTTAGATCCTTATCAAATCTGTCTCCGTGTCAGGGATCATTTAATATTATAAGCAATTCATCAAGCTACCCCTTTTTCATGTTCACAACTGTGTGCAGCTCTCTGATTTAAGAGATGCCATGTGGACCCTGCTGCTGCTTGATGCTGCAGTTATTTAATGAACTCAGAGGAAAAAGTCCTCCAAACAGCTGGAAGCAATGAACTGAACTTCAGCTGCTGTTACTGTTTTCTCAAAACTTGATTAAATGTCATATTGGATAGTTTCATAGTTTCATCCTGTTAACATTAGATTCATCTCAGGTAAATTCAAGGTGTTTTGAGATTTTGGCACATCAACTGTCTTTTGCAGTTACTGTGATGCTGAAAATGAAAAAAACATTCCCTAAGACTGCATTAGCCAACTCAAAATGAAAGTTATAGTAAGATTTCTGTTGTGACTTTTACAGGAAAGTGAGCAGGATGCTTATTCAGACATGAAGTCTATGAAGAAGAGTGCATGTCAGACAGGGGCTTTATTTTACTGACTGGTGCTAATGCTGATGGATAGCCTCTTTTGGAATTAATGAGAACAGGAGTTATCCACAATTTGAGGCAATCACATCACTTAGAATCTGTCAGAACCACTTAGAACCAGTTGGAACCAGCTCGAACCAGTCGGAACTGCTTAGAATCAGTAAAAATCTTTCAGAACCAGATAGAACCATTCAGAACTGGTTAGAACCAGTCAGAATTGTTTAGAACCAGTCATGATTGGTTAGAACCAGTCATGATTGGTTAGAACAAGTCATGATTGGTTAGAACCAGTCATAATTGGTTAGAACCAGAAAAAATCTACCAGAACCAGTTAGAACTAGTCCGAACCATTTAGAACCGGTTAGAACCAGTCATAACTGATTAGGACCAGTAAAAATCTGTCAGAACCAGTTAGAACTGGTTAGAACCAGTCCGAATCAGTTAGAAATAGTAACAATGGGTTAGAAAAGACTAGAACCTGTTAGAAACGGTCAGAACGGGTTAGAACCAGTTAGAACCAGTCAGAACCGATGCACCAGAATCCATCATCTTATGAGGTCCCAATAGAGAGCACAGAAAGAATTATATTGACACATGTGATTACTCCGCAGTCCCCTGACCAGTGATCCAACACCACTTGGTTTGTAATCTACTTTATTCATGACATTCAAAAGCCTGTAAAACAAGCCTGTAGTCTGCTGCACAGTTACCTTTACTGAGCTGATCAATTAAACTTGAGTTCTGTTCAGATAAACATGTTGTCAGATATGCAATAAATACACACTGATGCCAGCAACTAGAATGAATTTTTAGCTAATGCAGGATCTTGACGTGAGCTTCGGGCTGACAGAGATTCTCATTTGCTGCCATCTCAGCCGGTGACCTTTTCATTTCTGCCTAACGAAGTAAATTCTTCACCATCTTCTGCATCTGCCACTGAGGTTGTTTCGCTGTAGCTCCTGCATGTGTGGTTATCTGAATATAAATCATTCATCTGAGTTCAGTTTCATTGTATGAAGGCAAAAAAAGTAGGAAGTTTTTCAGGCTTCAGCTGACACCTCTCTTGTTAAGCTTTGTAACGCTGTTTTTTCAGAAAAGCAATCAGTAAAGTTTGGAGGGAAAAACCTGACGTAATTACCATGTTGATGTTTGTCAGGTTAAGCCCAATTTAGTTCAGTCAATTTCCCATGCTGTCATTCAGAATGCTTCACCGCAGTTTCATTAAATTTTTTTTCCCTTCCCTTTGTTTTAGCTCAGAAATTTTACCTACATCCAGCTACGTGTCAGTCAAAGCTGCAGCAACGAGATTACAGAGACAATACCGGCGAAGGTGCAATTAAAATATTTACACGACCAAAGTATCCGCGCAGCATTTTATCTTTGCACAGATGTTAATTGGCTCAGGATGCAGCCGGTGACAGTTTCTGACAAAATATGAAAATACTGTGGCCTCAGTGTGAGTATCTGGAGGGAAGGAGGTCTGCTTAGCCTGAGGGCAGACACACACCAAGAGCAGTGACTGACACTACCTTACAGCTAACACAGTGACTATTAATAATGTGTGTGTGTGTGTGTGTGTGTGTGTGTCACTGCCCTAATTTGCAGCTGCCTTCCTGACCCTCCTTTAGTTTGAAGAAACTGAGAAACAAGGACAGAAAATCCTTCTTTCCCACAGCTCCCTTGCATTAACTTACTTATCATTTGCCCTTGACTTTGGCATTACCATACAAGAAATGTTGCACATATAGTGTGTATTGTGTGTCTACAGTGGTGCTCTACAAGACTCTTCAGCCCTATACAGTAAACACACACTGTAGTGGAGGATGCTGAAGTGATTTTTTTATAAAGAAGCAGTGAAACCAGCTTTCCTTCCTATCGAACCTGTGCGATAACAAGGGTTTTCCTGCCACACTGTAGAGTTTTCAGGCTGTGAATTGAAGAGGAAGAAGGACGGATTGTGATTATGGATGGAAATATTTGATTTATCTCTCACCCCAAAAATTTCTGGAAAATGTTTGCCTGTAATTCCCTGCAAGTGCAATTGCCGGATGCAAATTCAAGCCCACATGGGTGTGACCAATTAATTTTCGCAATTTTGGTGACCAACATGCTTTGTTGCTTCCTGTCTTCACTTCCCACCTTCCCTCTCTTTCTGTCACACTCTGCCTTCCCATTTCTATAGGCTGAGGTCTGCTAAGCACCTCAGTGCCTTCTGGAACAGAGGGGGAAACTGTCTTGGCAAGCATATCCATTCCTAATCATATGTGCTCAGTGTGTGTGTGTGCACATGAGTCTTCATGCCAGCTTCGTTCAAGCATTTAGTTTGGTGGCCCTTGTGCCTGCATTCGGTGATTGCTGTGTTTTTATCTGCACACACGCACAAACACAGACGCACACACACCCCATTGTCGCTGCAAAGCAAACTGGGAATTCACAGGCTGCCGTGTGAGGGAGAGATTGGCTCTATTGAGTGTCTTGGTGGCTTGCCAGTTCTGTTTTAGTGTGTCTCTTTGTGCCGCTGTGTGTGTCTGTGGTTTTGTGTGTGTTTGATGGACCTACATACATCTTTGACTTTGAACGGTTAAGGGTGTTTGTAATCACCAGTGGGACGAGAGACCAAAGTCAATATTTTAGCTCTACAGCAGCATTGTTCTTGAAAGCACTTTAATAAGCGCACAGAGACATGGCAGTGCTGCAGTATTACTTGGTGTTAAAAGCTGTTATTAGTTTGAAGACAGTTTTAATGTCTCTTGACACGCCATTTGTATAGTTTTTGTATTGTTTGCATAACAGAGACTGAATGAAATTGTTCAGTTTATCTGCCTCAAAACAAAAAATATGGTACTCTTGTTGAGTGTTCACAAACTGTGGTGCTTAACTGTTAAACCTCAAGGATTTAGAAATCTGTCTCCAGGAATTTTAGGGCAAAAAAGTATAGTAATTTTATTTAATAAGTTTACTCAAGTGTTGTTCAGACACCTTCGATGTCAAACATTCGTGGTGGACCTGCTCTGGCTTTTTATGGAACTCTTGAAGTGCTGAAAGTTGTTCTTTCTTTCACAGTTCATTCAGATAACAGATACAGATGCTGGAACACACACAGCTCACATTTGCTCGGTCAAAAAAGTAACTGAGAGGAAATTGGTGATTGCAGCCAAGTAGCACATTTAACAGGTTTTAGCTTAATGAACCATCTAAGTTGGATATTTTTCATCAGATAGTGGGAATGAGCTTTGCATCTTGTCAAAGAAGGGTTAGAAAAAAAAACACAATCACCTTGAGGTCTCGCAGCTTTTTCCCTCCTGCTAATGTTTGATTAGACTACTTCAGATGGCATCCAAGAAACTTTTAATGATGTTGCCATGGAAATAACTGTACATTGCCTGAGACTCCTGGGGGCTGGTTAGTTGCCATGGTGAAATGTTCCTGTGGCGTTGTCCACGCATGAAACAATGCTCATTTACATAACTGCTTTGTTAACGTTTAATGGAAACCTTCTCAGATGTATGAGAGGGAGACTAATTCTGCTACTGAGTGTTCTGAACAGATGATGTCTCTGCTCTGGAGTAATGTACTATTGACTCATGTCTTTAAAAGTAAAACAAAGAGTTGCATGAGGAGGTAATCAGTGTCCTTCCCGCCCTCTTGGCCCACAGATCAGGATGTTTAGTGGTGCTCCGGCCTTCAGAGTTTTGCTGGAGCCAGCAGAAATTATCAGTGTAAAAATGGAAGGATATGATGTACTCTGTTGTTGCACCAGCCTGCCATGATTAAGTAAATTGACTGTAAATATCATAATTAGAAATGCACAATAGCAAAGGAACAGTAAGGCATGTGCATGGGAGAGAGTTATTACATAAGGAACAGCCTTAAACATGCATTCAGAAGACAGAAAACGAGAGTCACAAGGACGGAGGCTACACGCAGCTTCCTTCCAAGTCTTCCTGATGCCAACCAGCACTAACTGAATACATATCAGCCGGTTTGGACCAAATCACTGTCAGACATCCTGCCATGAATGAGCCATGTGTTGCTAGCTTGCGCCATGTCTTTGATATGGCTTCGGAAGCATCATGTGAAATCATTTTTTCAATAAAGGCGATTTGATGATTGTGTTCATGTGAACTTCTACCCAAAATACAGTGAATTAGTTATTTCCTTTCCAACACTCACGTCAGATCTTTAGCTGCATGTCAGGTCTTTAAGTAAAAGACCTTTTCATGTTCTCCAGAGTGTAAATTTATCTCACAGAGCCAAAGGAGGTCTTGTGAGCTCAGTATGTGCTTGACTGATCAGTGCTGAGGATGCTGCGGCTCACCTGCTGACACACTTGAACATTGTGCACAATTACTAAAAGTAGGCTCTGGCATTATTGAGGAAGTACATTTTGTGTTAAGATTTGTTCAAAGTGTAGTTATCTGAAAAAAAAACTGTTTAGCTGCCAGTTGAGGACAAACTTGACACAAACAAAAACCCACTAATGCATTTCTAGTTTGAAAGGTAAGACTTTTGGCAGAAAAATGAAATGAAATAACTTGTTTTTATTAGCCTGATGACATAATTTTTATGAAGCATCACTGTAGAAACTGGAGAATTAGTTCAGTCTAACCTTCAAATTAAATTTACATTAAAAAATGAATTCTGGATCGACACTGACCTCATTAAAAAGATTTGCAAGTCAGGTGCAGCAGCACAAACAGCTTTTTCAGGGTGGAATCAGCAGGGCACAGTAAATGTACACACCTATGAAATACAACTAGACTGTCCAAAGACTCAAATTTGCATTATCTCTCAATAATTGCAATTTTTTCTTAAATTGATAAGTATAGTATTCCCTCCTGCAAACAATCAATATTGAGTGTTTGAGTGTCAACATTGAAGATACAGGCCCCAAAGTGAAAACAAATTCTGTCATAATTTCCAAAAACCTTAATTGCATGAACATAGTTATAATATGAATTGTGAACACCAGAACTTCTTCTGTTTTGGGCCAATGAGCTGTGTATGTCTGCATCATGGCTCCACACGGGATAAAAATTGCCAGAGGAATTGAAAATCTTATTATAAGGCTTCGTATCAATGGAAAATGACAAAGGAATATTATTAATCAAGTAAAAAGATTGACAGATGTGACTTAGGGCTTACAGTTTCTGTTTCTGCAACAGTCCAGGCAGTAAAAAGGACTTTGATTAATGTCTGGCCGAACACTATAAGATGAGACTTTTCTAAACCATATGTAATAAAGTCAGATGGATGTTGGGAGAACGTTCTTTGGTCAGCTGAGATCAAAATTTATTTGTTTGGCTCCAATGGAGTCCAGCAGGCTTGGTGTGAAGCTGACCAGGACTTCCACAATGAATGCATAGTCCTGACAGTGAAGCACGGAGGTGGAAGTGTGATGATATGGAGCTGCAAAAGGTGTAGATGACATTTATAGATGTGCCATGACTGTCTGAGGATAAACCAAAATGCTGGTGGACAAAGTGACTCCAGAAGTTTGGCAGAAGATGAATAGTCCAGCAAGATAACAATCCAAAGCACTAAATCACCCAGGTTTATGAAGATTTAAAAAGTGAAAACTGTGATTCGACCAAGTACGTTGCCTGACTTGAATCCAGCACAACACCTTTGGTCTATTTTAAAGACAAAAATAGAGCAACTACAAGAGCAGCTAAACAAAAATAGTCTCTGACAAATCTCAGAACATTACTTCAGGAGTTTGTATGAGCACTGGTATCATGCAGAGGAGGACTGTCATCAAAATAAGAGCAGATATGTGAAATTTACACACTTGTTTAATGAATGAAAGAAATTATCGACTGTAATTAAATGTCTTCAAACTCATGTTAAACTGAGTCATCAATTTGGGGATTCTCTTGATAAAGCAGTAAGTATAAGCTTATGGCTTTTCATTTTAACAAAACAACAAATATCCTGCTGTTCAACGTAGACATAATGCAATTATTAAGATGTAGAAAAATATAAAGTTCCCTACAACTTCTCAGTATAAAAAAATAACCACCACACTCAATCAGAATATGCTGATTATTCCTGATTTTCTCCTGTGTCCTGTATACTGAGTGCTGGGAGAGCAGGGATCTCTAGGATTTCCAAAGACAGTGACAACAGGGGAGAAAAAGAAAAAAGCAAAGACTGATGCATTGAGGCAGCTGCAACTTTCTGAGAGAAATAATATCCATGATGTGTTGCAGCATATCATTCTCTGTGTCCCCCTTCCTCTTCTACATCATTACTCCTCCTCTCAGTTTTGTTTTTACATTCATGCATTTTTTTTCATCTATGCATTCCTTATGTCAGTATATATAGGTATGAAGTGGGTAAACTCACCTGCCCCCTTTTTCTCTGCACTTACAACACAAGAATCCACACACACACACACACACACACACACACACACACACACACACACACACACACACACACACACACACACACACACACACACACACACACACACACACACACACATTCATATAGCTATAGTACTGTTACTGTTAAGTCCTGATAAGAGGGAGCTGTTATTTAATAGGCACCTCTTCACCTCACAGTGTGTGTGTGTGTCTGAGTGAGAGAGTAGAGCTGTGACAGGTTAGAAATGACTTAATATCACAACTAATTACATCCACATGCAAGCCTTTCATGCCTGTTTTGCCTTCTGCTTTGGAAGATATATATATATTTCTTTTTTTTTCTTCCCCGAGTTGAACGTAGCTTCAGCTGACAGTTTGCAAGGCAGGCGGTCTCTCCAACACGCTGCAGAACAACAATCACACGTACAGAGTTGAGAAGTCATTCACAGGGCAGCCTCGCAGCGAGAGGAGTCAGAAATAACAAATGAACAAAAGAAGAGAAATAATAATGGCATCCAAATGCCCTTAAGACATTTTCATCACGTTTTTGTGTCATGGGGTTTTTGTTCTCCACCCTGCGCTATGATTTTCTCTCTTTTATCACTCTTGAGCTCTTCTCTCTTCCTTGTTCATTTCCTTTTTACTTTTCTCCCTCTTTCCACTGCTTCTTCCCTTTTTCTTCTTCCTCTCCTGGCCGCCCTGCTTCTGCCGTTGACAGCTCCAGTTAATTTAATGTCAGCTCTGCCAGCTCGCCTCGTCACTGCGAGACAAACAGGAGAGTGTGAGAGTGTGGAGAGGGACAAGGAAGAGATAGGCGAGGAGGGGGGGAGGAGGCAGAAAAGAAAGATTAAAAAAACAAGTTGAGAAAAATAAATCAAGCAATAAATGGATAATAAAGGCAAAATAAAGAAGTCCGACTGTCAGAGCTGATGTGAGAGAGCTCACACTCAGCCTTCCCACAATCCTTTGCCTTTTACAGGAGAGCCAATTACAATTTTACAGGTTGAAATTAAAATTCCCTGTGGTGTGTGTGTGTGTGTGTGTGGTGTTTGTGTGTGTGTCTTCCATGAGATAGAGCAGGCTGTCAAAGTGATTTCAAGCTGTTTATAGCCTAAGCTCACAAAATGGATCCTCATGCAGCAAAGGGAGGAAAAGAATCTAAATCTCCTCTACCCCCTCCCTTTTTTTTTAAAAAAAAGAAAACTAATTCCTTGAATATTAATTGCCTGGCTGGGTCTTGACGATCGGCTTATTTGTTTGTGATGAGGCTGCAAAAGAAAAGTACCCATAATCCCTGTCTCTTTCTCCCTCTCTCTCATGCTGTCTGCTGCCTGCATTAATCTCTCTTTCTGCCCCTTTCCAAATCTCTTTTTTCCTCTCTTACTCTATCTTCTTTCTTGGAACATGTTAGTCGTTTGTATATTTTTCTTCTTAGGTTATAAGACAAGCGTTTCTGAGTTGGCGTAGAAGCGTCATCTGATCTTGAAGTTCTAATATCTAGTTTCTCGTCCTGCTTTATTTACATCCCTTAAGATTTATGGCTCATGTCAGGTTTCATTTTCAAGCCCCAGAGTGCAGCTTGATTTATTCCCATTATACTAGTATCTCCACTTTCCAGTCCCTCTCTCCGATTCCTCACGGCACACTGTGGAGACTACCAGCGCTATATAATCTCCCTGAGTGTTCGTATCAGTCATCAACCTTTATTCACACACAGAAAGTCAACTGAGCACTCGTGCTTTTATTACGGCGACACTCTGGTGCACTTTCACCATCGGGAACCACAAACTGTACAGTCCTGGTTCCACTCAGCTGCTCCACTGCACGAGAAGATTCAATACTCTGCTCAAGAGCGCTTCAACTAGTGGCTGGTGGAAGAGCACAAAGATGGGAGCGAAACAGAAGCTTGAATTTGGTTCAGATTTAATTGATTATGAGAGAGACAGACCACTGCTGTGAATACGTTTGTGCGAGATTCTGGCCTGAGTTTGAAACTCGACTACTTGGTCAATAAGATAATCTGATTTACTTCAGACATTGAATTGGCGTTGGTCACTTTCGTCCTGACTTGACTTGGACTGAAGCCGTTATATTTAAGGCTTCAGATGAAACCTGACACTAATGACATCAGCCAGACTTTCTGTGTTCAGGCTTTTGGACTCGTTTTGTGAGTTTTGGCTGCATGGTATTGCCTGAAGCATGGAGTCTGATGCATATATTTGTGCCACCATATATTTGTGGTTTGTTTTTGCAGTCTGTCCGTTGAACACATTTATGGCTATGGAGCTCATGGATGTGTGTGATGAAGCTTGTCTGTAGCATTCCAGAGATACCAGGAACTCAAACTGATTCACTGCTCTTTGCTCCTGTCAGTTCTGGGTAAATGTTTTACTCAAGTAAAAGCATTTTCAACCTGAGCAGATGTGTCCGCGCTCCCTGAAGTGAATCTGCATTTTCCCTTCACTTTGTGTACCTTCTCGCCACCTCTGTGTTTTACGTTGAATGCAAAGGACACATTCTACAGTTTCATAGTTCAACTATAGGGCAGCATTCACACGTCGTTACCATTACAGCGATAAGACAAGCTGAACCTGTTTGGAGCGAACAGGTTTGCTCTCTGCACATAGAAGTCTCCGAGCAGCTGGAGCTCAGTGATTACTGCTGCTTTGAACAGCAAGAGGAAATTACTGCAGCTCCTCTCCGCTCACATAGTCTCTCTGCTTTACTAACTGGGGACTTGAGCAAGGTTGACGAGGTCACACTTCTGGCGGAGCCCGACTCATTCACTTTCATCCGCATGTTTTTTTCCAGTTGTCCTCAGGATGTGAGCCAGTTTAAGCCCTCTTCTCTAACCTGTAGGGCTCTTTAGCGGAGTGGATGTCACAGCGGTGGAGTCAGGAAAGTCCTTCTAAAGGACACTGTCTCCCTCTGTAATAATTAGAATACATGATTAGTTTTAAAAGCCATCGAGTTCAGTGGCAGAATGTGGATGGAAAGCCTTTTCCATTTTGGGAAATGGGTGACTTATCTTCCAGTTGTGGGGTTTGACTGACTGTACTGATATACTTCTATAAGTGTGTCATTTTGGAAAACATGCTCTCTGATCTCTGTCACATCATTTATTTTAATTTTCACCGTCTGCTGCACCAGTCTCACCCAGGAGACCTGCAATGTAAACGCACTGGTAGGCAAATATGATTATTTTTTGCACTTATTGGTGCAAATTTCTTCAGAGCTGAAGTACCCCCCTCCAGGAGCTTCCAGAGCAAATCGGAACCATGTCCAGTAATATAACATGTTGACTAATGTTTCGTTAGGTGAAATTGCAGAGATGGTGGTAAATGATTTTTTGCAGAGTGTTAATGTATAAACCCAGCTGAGCAGGACTCGCAGTCTGCAGAGGAGCAGCTTAGAGAAAACCACGTAGGATGGTGTAAAACAGGTTTTATTTTCCCCCACTCTCTCTCCATAGTTGAGTAATAATGTTAAATATTAATCTAATATTAGAAGATGCTCGATTAGCAACAGCACATCTTGCTGACCTGTGCTTCCTGCTTTTATGCTCCATGCACTACATATCTGTGTGTGTCTGTGTGCTTGTGTGTGGTGTGTGTGGTGTGTGTGTGTGTGCTCAGTAGTGTTAAGGGCATTAAAGTGTGAAAGTGTTTCTAAATTGCTCCTAAATTGCTCTGGGGACGGGTTAGGTGAATATATGCCCTGGAGGGCTCATGGAAGGAGCATCACTCTTCCATGGAGGAAACTGCAGGCAAAAGTACACACAATATGCATTTTTATGTACAGATATGCACAAATGTAAAGGCTTCCCCGTCGTCTCTGCTACACTGATCCATCTCCTCTGATCTTATCCCTTATTTCTGTCCTTCTCCTCCTCCTTTTGCCCACCTCTAGGTGAAACTCAAAACTTCATTCTTCTTCTTTTCCTCTCATCAGTATGAAAGCGGAGAACTTGATTTCTCCCACTCTCTCCCCCGCCTCCCTTCTTTTTTATCTGTCTCCCTCCCCAGTCAGGTTTAATCCTGTTAGTCACAGTAGATATATGGGGTCCTGCTCACTCTGTTTGACTCTCTTCCAGAGAGACATTCCCCAGAGCGACCCTATGGATTCAGTCGCACACAGCAAGCACATACTTCTGCACCGACACATGCATTCGTGTATAAACGTATGCACACACGGCTATACATACGTCAACCACTGTTAGTATCAGGAGCAAAACTCTGTTTAAAGTGAGGATGCAGTGAACTACCACAGAAACCGGTAGCTTCATTTTAAAACACTTATTTGGTGCACAGTTAAATGTGTATATTTTTCAACCGTTGTGTGGAAAATAACCGTTGAAATGACCAAAGTTCACCAAAAATGTTTCCATTTCTCTTAGATCATCATTTTTAATCTTTTTTTCCCAGAAAAAATGAGATGGTTAGAGTTCAATATTTACTATATTTGTGTACAGCTGACCTTGAAGATCATGTTTCCTATAACTACACCTACATACCAAGACATAATCGGAAGATTTTTCAATAAAAATGTCCATTTATGCCATAAAATGACAGTGCAGACCTACGATCTCCACCTGCAATCTCACTGCAGCTCCAGCACACCAGTTTACCTCCAACTAAAACTGCTAAAATATTGCAAAACTCCTGTTTAATGTGAAGCTGTAATAATAGAATAATTCAGCCGTACAGGCTTGGTTCAAACCATGAGTGTCTGAATCTGTGTCTCCCAAGATGTAAAAAAACACAATATGAATGTGTTAACAAGGCATGAAACTTGATTTTCACTGTAGGTGTTCTGTAAATAGATTGATAGCGAGACCAAAGGACAGATTAGATTTAAACAGCGGATCCTTAAAAAGCTATACAGGAGTTGTCATGTTCATGTTCTCCTCATGAGATGTTAAAAGTTTATTCCCCCTTTTCTTTTAGACTACTTTAGTGCACCAGAACAAAAACCACAGATTTCTCCTCTTAATTTTACAATCCTCTATTCTGACCACACATCCAGAAAGGCCATTTTTAGCTGTGCATAAAGAAATATAGTTACTGACTTATCATTTTCACATTAAACTTGTTGGTATCATCCCGCGATTCTCACCTCTATCATCTCTGTCCTGCTGATGTGAGACTATGTAGGACAGGAGAAAGTCACAGAGGAGGCAAAGTTTACAAGAATTCTGCTATTTTTTTTATGTTTAACTCATTAGATTTAACTGTTACATAAAATTAGTTCTCAGGTTGTTCCCAACACTTCACTAAAATTGGAATAAGCACAATCTGGCTTTTGGAAGCATATTGTGGGTGAAGAGGGGAAGCAGAAAGACCACAGACAGAACAGCTGAAGACTGTTCATCTCATATATTATTAATTTTCAATCCACAGCACGCTTCGAAAACTTTGAACTTATTTTAGCCCCCTTGCCTGCTAGTGCATTAAACCGAGAACATGCTTCATGCAAAAACACTTTGATCTTGACATCATTGTACTCCAAACATTTTCAGAAGCAACAACTCAAGAGAATGCTGACCTTTGTTTGACTATGGCTTAAAACCATCCTGCTGATCAGTTCCATAAAGCTGCAGCTGAACTTTGTCAACTCTTATTTCAGACAGGAATTCTCCATCCTTAAAGGCAGCACGTAGCATCTGCAGCTTTTCCTTATTTCCCTTCTTCAGTGCAGTAAGCAAAGGAGTTTACATTCCTCCATGGACTCCGTGTTTGTTTACTGCTGTGGTCACAGAATTGCTTTGATTAGTTTTAACTATATTGCCTCCTGGAGGACTGAGATTGATCACCTCCACTAATGTGCATCTCTGGGGCTGTGTGTTTACGCTGGCGGGGCCACACATCACCATTTGTTTTTTGCATACTTCTATAGAAAGCAAGTTTATGGCCTCAGTGTGCTGCTGTTTCAAATATGAGGATGTGCAGGACATGCTCCTGTAGATCCTCTCCTTTATGTAGAAATGATTCATATATATCGATGTTAGGAGACCCCATGCCAAGTTGAAACCAGTTCTGAAAACTTGATTTCTTAAGGATCTGATATTACCTTGAGATGTTGGACAATAACAGCAACATGTGAAGCAGGTGCAACAACGGAGTCATGCATAGAGACATTCTGCATTTGGGTCAAATGATCCAGGACAAATTATAGACAACCAAAAGTCAGTCATGAAGACGGTATCATAGGATGAGTATTTGGAACATGAGCTTATCTGCGCAGCTCAAAGGCAGATGTTTGATCTGTACACAGAATTCAAAGCGAATAAATTGGAGTTGCACTTTTTTTTATCAATATCTTTTCATCAAAATGTTACTGGTGTTTGCAAATTGCAACTTCAGCATCCGTTGTAGAAATTCTTCATGTACAACAGTAAAATTTTTACATTGTTAAGCTAACATCACACTAGTTCATGACTTGAATTTGGGTGTGTGTGCAGCAGCCTTAGTAAATAAGAGTTTATTTTGACATACATCCATATATTACATTTGCTACCATAATTCTGGTATCGCGACATCCGTAGTTGGATCAGTAATCACCTAAAACCAGATGATGTTTACGAAATGTAGTTGACCTCTGGCCTCGATCCTTTCAATGTGACATCATTGTGAATGTTGAAAGAATAAACACATTTTTGTGTGGACATATTTCAGCTTTCTTTTCTTCCTGCCCCTCTTTCAGTGTGTTTTTATGTGTAACTGTTTATTTCTGTCCCACCTTTCTGCCTCTTAAATCTGCAGTTTTCTGTCTCATGGACCAATGACAGTGTGTCTGTATGCGCACATGGGTCCCATTCTGATTAAGGCCTGTCTGTGGCCCCCCTCTTATTTTAATTAAAGAGCAGATGCACTACCCTTGTCCCGTCTGCCATCCTCTTTTGTATGTGCACGCGCGTTTGTGTTCTCTCGACCCAGCCTGCCCTCACCATGTGCCAGTTTTAAGCCATATTGCACCCGGGACGGTTAATGTCATTCGTATGGAAGATAAATTAGCGGACAGGAGGGACAAAGGGAGGACCACTGCACAGCCACGTCCTTAAATAAGTTAAAACCTGCAAATTGTGCCATAAGTGCTGCGGTTAAATGCAACAAGACAGAAAAATAGAAATACCTGCGTGATGCTGACCCAGAAAACAGATTAAGTTGTTTATGATCATTATAACAGGTTCTTACAGGAAATCTTCAAGTTGTTCATGCAGAGCGCTAAATTAATTCCTGTGGGCTGAAACTAGATGAAATGTGTGTGTATGTGTGTGTGTGTGTGTGTGTGTGTGTGGGTGTGTGTGTGTGTGTGTGTGTGCAGAGAAAAAGAGAGTTGGATGGAGAGCAGACAGTAGGAGAGTTAATTCTCAGCAGTTGCCTCCGATTGCATCAGTTGACAGTCAACAGATGGAAACAGCTGAAGACCAACTAATAACTTTGTTGAAAAATGTGTTGGACACAAACACACAAAACAGATGTTTACTGGGAGCTAAACAACACAACTTTTAAGCAAATTTACATCCATCAGTCTGTATTATCTATCTTCTATTACTTCTGTAATACATCACATCTTGTAATCTGTTTCCTTCTGCCAGCAAATAGTTTATGGGATAAAAAGTTTTTAGTGAAATATTCGCTTTTATGAGAATTAACAGACATCTCAAATAATTAGTCCAACTGTGTGTGACAGTGGGTTGCAAATGCAGCTGCTTTCCATGTAAATACACATGGATAGTAAAGAGAATCTTTTGTATTTTTTGCTGTCCTTGGTAATTAAAAACAAGTTCGGGCACAGATTATCAATAGAAGGCTTTGACAACTGCACACCTATTGTATGCAGAACTGTACAAATGCGCACAGCGACAGATTTTTTTGTGTGAATTCACGCTTCAGCTGTGCCTGTAGCCTTGAATAAGACTCCACCATAGAATCAGGGCCACACTCCATAACCTTCATCTATCCTCCTGCTCCTGAAGTAATTATAAGGTCCTGTTGCCTATGGTTGGCGTTGTGTTTTGTCACTTTTTAACTGGACAACAAGGCAAATTCCTGTGCTTTTATTGATGTGAATAAATAGTATTTTCACTGTGGCTGTGATGGAAACAGCTGCACATCACCGTCCGAATGCAGGCAAAATGGTTTTATCAGGAATGTTCAAGGCATCACGAGCACAGGGACTGAAGTTTGCCTGCTTCTATTCATCTTGTCGGACAGTTTTTCTTTTGCTGTGAACATGATGTTGTTTAATTTGTGTGTTGTGTCACAAACAGAGGCTGAATGGCATCAATGGCAGTGGTTTGTGTGTGTGCGTTTCTGTGCAGAATGGTAATTGAAATGTTGTTTTGGAATGTGAAGCCCGTTTACAAATGTGTTGCATTATGCCTCCAGTCTGCCTCAGTCTCTCTCTCACACACAGTCCCACATGTAAACACACAAGCACAATATTTTAGGCACAGCTCCTGTGTTGCTACCCAGAGATTTGGCAAGTCACTCAACTCAGGATCCATGTTGCCAGGGCATTACAACATCTCCAGCTCCCTCAGCCAACCAAATCACAGGAATCACTGCTGCTCTGCTTGCTTTTTTTTTTTTTTTTTTTTTATCCAGTAGTTTTTCTCATGGTTTACAGCAAACAAGTGGTGATTTAAAATGTAAAACCATTCAAGGATGGAGGAAAAACGCTCCACTTTTTCACATCTGCGGAACGATGTGCTTTTATTTGGAGAGTAAGTGTAAAGTAGGTCCAACAAAAACATTACTTAATGAAAATTTGATGAAAGCTGTGATCTCGCTCTCAATCACGCTCACACTGTTCAGCCTCTCTGCTCCGTCTCTGCTCTTCCTCCTATGGATCTTTTGATGTCTCCTGTGCTGTGGATCAATGGACTGACTCTCTTCCCTGTTGGATTGTACACAGATCTGTTGTCGAAACAGGGCCCTGGGCAGGTCTGCAGGGAACACGCACACACATACACTCACACACGCACACACATACGCACTCACATCTACACTCACACTCGAGATGCTGACTGGAAACTACAGTGTGAGATATTGACCAGATAGGATTCTGCTGGAAGAACTCTGACCTCCTGAAAACCGATATGACTGGCAGATTGACCTGAGGGGGAAGTAACCTGATTGGCAGATTCAATTTGAATTTTGATTTATTGACATTCTGACTTTGGGATCTCTCTCTCTCTCTCTGTGTATGTGTGTGTGTGTGTGAATAATATCAGAATAGTAAGTGTATAAGTGTGTGTTTGAATGTGTGTTCTCATAAATAACCAACATTTTCACTCAGATTAAAATGCATCTAAATGACCGACTTTGCTGAAAGTTAATCTGAGATTTTTCAGCGCAGGCGTTGACGCTTTCTTGAACGTTTTCATGAACTTTATTGACTTTAGGGCAAACTGACATTTACAGAACATCATAGTATTTACTTAAATCCACTTTTTCACCGGTTGAAGGATGTCCGATGATGTTTTGTATTTGCACTGTCCTAAAAAGTGGTGAACAATCTGCAGCCATTTGTGTTGCCAACATACTGTATGTAAAACCGCATTTAAATGCACGTCCACTCTTATGTTTCAGGGCCATTTTTCCAATCTTCCCACTGCATTGAACGCTCCCTGTGAGAGCTTTATTTATTTATAAAGGGCGATAAAGCGTAGCCTAATTCACAGCACGATACCTTTGATAAATAATTATAATTTTAACAGGATTTACGAAAGTCGCCAGAAGAAAATAAGTGTTTCAAATAACCTTCTATCCATCTGCACACACACAAACACACATGACATCTGCATATAATAAGAAAGAAGGAACTCAATTAGATTCATATTTTGTCATAAGATGCTGTTTGTTGATTAGTATTAAGAGTCAGTGCATTAATGAGTTAATTGTTCATATTAGTGCGTTCTATTTAACCAGTGCTGTAGACACATAACCTTTTATACCGTATATATAATAATGTGTCTTATGGGGCCTGCAGCAACAACTAGAAAACACATAAACACACATACAGTAGCAGATAATGTATGTACATTTGATTTTTATGAATTATGCGTAAAATGAATGAAATTTATAGCACATTTAAAGCATACTGTAAATGGCAGGATAAAAATGCAGATACATAAAGACATTTTGCATGGCAGATTTACAAGATATACAGTTTGCATGAGCATATCTAGGTATAACTGTTGCATGCTTTTTGTCAACATGTTATTTTGGCAGTAAAAAAGAGCCGCATTTCTGTTCTGTATTTCAGAGGTTGCATAACAAATTGTTTCAACAGCTATGCAATCATTACAGAATCCCCTGCTCTGAGTGTCCTGCCCGCAGGCTCCCAGACTGTGCAGCCCAGGAAAATTGGATGTAAAATGTGCTTTTGGACCCTCTAACCACATTTCTGAGTTGATTTATAGGCAGAGCGACGGCCTCTGATACTCACAGAAGTATATTTGACAATATTGTTACAGAGCTTGTTATTCAGCCAAGCGAATAATAGAACTGAAACACTGAGGCAGTTTGGCTCTTTGGCAGAGGAAAGTATTCATTAGTGCACCGCTGGCAGTCAGTCACACTTTAGACATGAATGCTTTCTTTGGATTTTGACGTTACTTTACGTGTCAAAGGAGATGCAACTGAGAGACAATATTGCAAATAAAAGCAACAAGAGCAGACACAACTAGACATAATGTTCATTACAGCAACTGCTCTTATCTTTGCTTCATGGCAGAAAAAGTGTTAAACCTCAGATGCACTTATGGGTCCTGTTATTAATAATAACTGTGTTTTCTGTTTTGTTTTGGTTGTCTTTATAAAGATGCAACTCTTGAGCAAAATTGGCTGAATCTGTTTGTCCATTTTAGGAAGCAGTTGAAATGTTGGAACCAGATAAACCTGTCCAAAGATGTTTCCTTGTTTGTCTTGTATAATGTGCATCAGGTGACTCTTAATCCGATGTCAGATACTGGCCAGACAGATGTTCGGTTCTGGAGACGATATGTTTGGCGAGTACATGTACGGTGAGTTTAAAGGAGTGTTTACTTGCTAAAATCAGCATTCATAGCCTCACTGATGAGACCATTTGAATTAGAAAACATCAAGGGAATGGAAGTGAGAGATAAGCCTCTCCGTGTTTGAAGATCCACTTGTTTATTTGACAACTCTTGCCTGGTGGATTGTACACAACACAGAGCTCGCATGATTGACTACCAATTGGCAAACAACACGACAGTCTTTGTCCTACTGTTCTTTATAGCGGCGATGATTTGAGTTTCAGGCAGCGCTACACTTTCACTGCTTCTGTTCCAGAATATAGATGCAGCCAAGATGTATTTTTTTCCCGCTATTTCACTTATCTCCTAGTCCTGGTGCCATTTGTCATATTATTGTGTCCCAGTTACTTACTTCACAGATAACAGTGCAAAACCTTTTTGTCTCTTTTATCCCTCCTTGGTCATTCAGAGATTTTTATCAAGGTAATGTATTTGAAAAAAAAAGTCAAATGCCATGTTTTAGACGCTTCAAATATGGCACCTCTGCCTTAACCATAACAATCTCTGCCAATATATGAAACTTTAAATGTCAAGAGTTGACATTATTCAGCTGGAAGGAATCAATAGGTGATGTTTGTCTAAATGCATAACTTTGAATGACAAGTACAAGTGCACTCTGTGAACTACACTTTATACGAAATTCACGATGATGGAGGAGATGAAGATTTTGTTCAAAAGGTGAGTTTCTCGCTTTTATAGCCATATTTTTTTTTACATTTATTTTCCTTGTCTCCATTCAAATCCCACAAACATGTCTCTAAAGAAAACATTTCTTTTAATCTGCAGCTTTAGTCAGGAATCTAATAAAAAAAGAGACACAATGCGTGCTTGAAGAAGCGCCACATCTAATTCAATTTCATTTGTCTGAATCTGTGTGTGATTTTCTAACGCTGACATTCAACATTTTTACCTTCACTGAGAGAGATGTTTCTTTTTTTTGTTGCACTCTGCTTTTATTCTTCATTATGTCTTTGTGCTGAGAAAACCAGGACTATCATTATTTTTTATATGGGCTAAATGACATTCAGAGAAGCTCTAAAAACACAGTTGCACTTGATCAGAGTAACAACGACCTAAGAGACGGAGCAGAGTGATTACAAAAGAAAGACATTTTACCAGAAAAACAAATGTGAGAATTTTTGGGACCTTTCGCTATGATTCTTGGATAAAAAGTGAATTAATCTACGCCGTCTGACCACTGACTGTCAAAACCTCAAAAGGCATTTTGCTTGATTAAAGTGAGTAAATGAGAGAGAAAATACTTCAAAGTGTTTTACATGTCAAATGTGTTAAAGACTTGAAAGCCGTGCATATGAAAGATATTGTGTCCTGGTGATGCCAAGAATGCTCCCACATTTACATCAGGGTAGGTGATCACATTTGATCCCTTGCCCGAGAAACCTCAAAGCAGTTGTTTTCGCACAAAAATGATATTCATGAAAAGCAACGAAAAACAGAGTTGCACTTGATCAGAGTAATAATGACCCTGCAGGCAAAGCAGAGCAATTAAAGGAGAGTCCAGGGGAGAGATGAGAACTATTAGCAGCCACAGAGGACCTCCTCTCTCCCCAATTCACTCTCCGTCTCAGCCGAGGACGGAGCTGTACTCTGATGAAAACATCGCTGGAAATACTAGAAAAAAATGCACTAATTACAGAGAGAGGTGGGGGATGTGGGGAGGGGAACGAGATGAAGATCCCCTGTGCTTCAGAGGCATTTCCTGTCCAATTTAATATGTTGCATCAGTTATTTTTGATCTGCAGTTTCTTGCATAAAATCATACAATTCACAGGGTTTGCTGCTTGACCTCAGTCCAAGTCGCACAAATTACAGTGGAACAGGAAACTTGGCAGGATTATTAGTGTGTAGGATTCTCATTGTCACTGTTCTAATGACCATGGGTGCTGTGTTTCTGTGAGCTAATGCCTTATTATTAGTTATTAGTGAATATCTTGCCGTTGAGAAAATACTAATTGATAATTATATGTGGCATGAATTTGGCATTTCTTGGTTGTCTGAGAAATTAGAGACTAGATGATTTAAGAAACGCAATTCATACTGGGGAATCATTTTAGCACAGTTGAAATAAATTCTGGTGTAATTTTCCATTTTGGCTTTTTGTGGACTGGCAACAGCAAAAATAGGCTTTCATGATATAAAGAGTGACATAAAATACTTTTGATGAAATTCAAAAATGTAAATTGCTTTTACTGTTTGTTATTTACTTCAGTACCTGTTTTTACAAACAAAGAGATACAGGTTTTTGCATTTATCTATTTTACATTCATTACATGCGATATATTGCATTTACATAGTCATATTACATATAGAAATTAATGAGTCATTTTAGATTGATTGCAGAATATTACTAGACTGTATATTGTGTGATATAAGCGACCATAACTCTCACCATCCCACTTTGCTGGACTAGCACTATTGCTTCAAATCGTTTTGTTTTTGAATGAATATTTAATTATATATATTACACAAATATTGAGTTCATTCTGCTTTCTTCTTATTATTGTATCTGATTTTTTACCTTTTCTTCAGATGTGTTGCAGCAGATGTGATGATAACTTCTTGCCATGAAAAATAATCAAATTCTACTTTTTCTTCTCTCTCTTCTGAACTTTTTATGTTTTCACATACCCAGTTTTGCAGAAATATCATCATCATCAGCTATAACCGACAAGGTCATGAAACACTGCAAATAGACAGAAATCAGTTGTAAAACACTGAAGCTTAGTAAATCAATCCTACTTCAACCCTCAGCTTCAAATGTCAGTAAAAGTAATGTAAAAGTGATAAACTTGATTGTGTAGAATAATTTTTTCAGTTAATAATTAAACTTGCTGATGCTAAAAGTTTCAGTTGTGTTAAGTAAGATGCAGAGGCTTTATATGGTAAAAAGGTCAAAAAAGTTTAATTTTATGTCAAATAAATGCCAATAATTCTGAGGAAGAGTTTGTCGGAATTCGTTCCAGACTTCTTGCAGCTGAATTTACCCGCAAAACTGCGACCAGGTGGAAAGTGTTGGTTCTTTCCAACACTCAAAGGTCCAGAGCACGTTCCAGAGGTCAGTGCAGTTAGTTCACAAAGCTACAGAGACTAATTCTAAACTGCCTGTGTAAGAAAGGTTACCTCAACAGGGTCAAGCATCAGCATTATTTAAAATGTCACTGATATGACGAGGAGTGTGTGTGTGTTTGTGTGTGTGTGTGGCAGCGCTAGAAAGGAGTTATCATGGCCTGGCCTTAAAGTCACCATTAATTGGTGTATTCCCCCAAGTAAATAAAAAAGGTGACATTTTCTCTTTGGTGCCTGGACTGGAATGCTAAAAACCGATGGGCTGAGGTCCCTGAAATGTCAAGGAGGAATAATTTCCATCATATCCTCAGCCAGCTGCCCTGCTCTGCTGCGGGAGGCTCTGAAAGGTCACCTGCACGTTTGACTTACTTTATGTCAACATTTGGTTGAGAATCGATGACAGCTCTCCGTGATCAAAGATAAGTAGGCCACTGCTACAAATTTTGTCCAGACTTCTTCCCCATCTGATGCAGTGATACGTTCAGGCTTAGATGTCGAATTTCCACCTCCTTTTTGCATCATCCGTGGTGAGGTGGTTGTCTCTCGCACTCACTCAGGAGAACACGCGATTACACACTCAGACTGAAAGCCCCCCTGGCACAGTAAACAACTTTAAGCACCCTGGAAAACAAACAGATAAAAGCACGCCTTTGACATGAAAACATGACAATTTCCCTCTAAGAACCTCTCAGAAAAATAAAATCCTGAGAGAGAGAAAAAGGCTTTACTGACAAGAACAGACACCATTGACTAAATCCATGTTATTTATCATCTGGCGGAGCTCTGTGGCCGGCTTTAGGCCAACACGCCGTGAATTACCTGCTGCAACATCAGAACGCTCTCATGTAACCATTCAGCTATTCTCGGCCTCAAAGCATCTTAACAGAAGAAGCACATTTTGTCCGTTGGCGCACCATGAAATGATTTCACCAACCAAGACTACAAATCTTCAAACTATTCACTCTTCCTGCCTTCGTTTGTTTCCCTTCCTCTGTATGTGTTTAATGGCATATTAGGTAATGCTAATCAAATCCAGAGTGATCAGGTTTGATGCATTCATTGACAAGGATTTGTCAGCACTGTTTTCCTTGTAAAAAGGACTTAACGATCAGAATAGAGAAGAAGCACCTCTCCCCCTAAACCCTTCCTTGTTTTAGGATTTGTGACTTACAGTTCTGTAGGCTGACGCATAAAGTGGAGGTTTTCTCAACCTTTGATGTCAGCCTTGTGGAGGTTGATAATCTATGTGGGCTGCTGTACACTTTGCTGATAGTGTGTACATGAGGTGCACTCAATCCCTCTGCAAAATGCAAGAGGTGATGTTTTGTTTTCTTGCATTTGCCCTGAATTTGCAGTTTGATGAGAGAGATTCATCGAAACGATTTGGTGTTTTAAAGGCCGCATCGCAATAAAATCCAGGGCGTGAGATTAGAATGCAACTGTCTGTGGAAACAGGAGAGGAATCAACAAGAGATTAAGGATAAAAGAGCGATCAGGGAACTATAAGCACCTCGCAACAAGTTCAAATGTTCATTTTTATCAGCCAAGCAAAATAACAGAAAACATTTGTTTGGGATTTAGTTTTTTTTGTTTGTTTTTTTGGAGTCTTGATTGTAAAATGCAGCCAACTCACGACTGAGTCAAACTCCATCAGTGCTGCAAGGCAATGCAAACAAACCAATTAGAGCTTCCTTCACAGCAGTGGCTGATATTTAAAAGCAATAAACAATCAGGCAGCTAGACAGCCCCCAAAATTAGACACACACACTAGAGGTCTATTATCTCATCTCCCATTTAACAAGCAAGTGCTTGATTAACAAACAAGGGGCTTAACAAGCTCTGATTGTTTAACGAAGGGTTGCATTAGGGGGATGATTTTTAGACTGATGATTTATTCCAAACTGGAGGAGATGATCCGGTGCCACGAGTACATTCGCAGTGATGACAGGTGTGTTTTTGATGGTGCTGATCTGGTTGGAATACTTTCAGAAATACTCCCTGTGAGCCAAAATATCACCTGAATGAAAATAAGGTGTAGCTCAAGTGCTGTGGAATTTAGAACCATGAATCACTCATATCAACATGACGTAAATGTTAAATAAAATCATTCAAACCACTTGAAACTCATCTGACTAACAGAAGAGCAGAAAACAAACTCATCTTCATCTGTTCTGTTTGCTTTTCATTAAAACAATTGATGTTATGTGAAGCCCTATTCTGCCTATTACCCTAGTTTTAGCTAAACATCTGAAAAGTTGTTGAATTCTTGCAAATTCTGAGACATTCTGTGTGGGACGTTCTGCTCCACTTGGTCTAGGACAGAATAAAAGTCAGAGGATGGTACCATGGAGTTTAATAAAAAAAAGACTTACAACCTCACTATATATCTTTATGCACAGCTAATGTTTGCCTTTCTGAGCGCAGGTATGTGGAGGGGATCAAGGTTTGTGAAATTATGAAGAAATAACTGGGTTTATTGGTTTGGTGCAGTAAAGTAATCCAAGAGAAAGAGGGAGTGATCTTAGTATTTCAGTGGGAGAGCATAAAAATGTCCACTCAGGCAAAACTTTTAGTGATCCGATGTTTAAATTAAATGTGTCCTTTGGTCTAGCTGTCGATTTAAAGACCCTCTGAGCTAAAAATCAACACCATGGCTAAGAATTTCCACCTTGAAACTGCAGCATATCGATGACCTTCTGAAAAACATGAGTGGAGTTTCATATGTGACAAAACTAAAGAACAAATTCTGTCAGTTCGTCAGTTTCTGTGTCATTGTTTGGGCGGTTTGGACTTTGTTAGGAAGCTGGTGTGCTTGCATTGCAGCAACCAGTGAAGGGCTGCATGGAGAGTGCAGACTTCCAAGCTATTTGAATGCAGTGAAGACCTCTGAATATGCAGCTTTGATATGCAGAGATGAGTTTTTAGTTGTTAAATCAATAACTAAAGAGGAACATCATTCAGAAGTATGAAAATGCTCATTCAGTAGGTCTTTTTACATTCTGTTTGTATACAATGGAGTCTTTTAACCTCTTTAGAGACTGATTTAGAAAAACTCAAGAATGCAACTTGTGTGCAAAGCAAATCGAAGACATGGTATTTTTTAACTGTAAGGTCAAAGTCATAGTTATAAAAGAAATACTACGTGTTAATGCATCAAAACTGGTTTTGCTTCTTACACTCATTCTCACACACGAGCAAATTCCATTTTGAGATGTTTCCTTTTGGTTATGCTGCAAAGGGAGTGGTGTAGTTCAGGCAAAGTACCCTTTTTAGATGATGATTTTAAAAATTCAACTTAATTGTTTATGTCATCTGGACAAATTTTAAAATGAAAGCCAAAGCTAAAAAAATATGAAGAATTACAATTTGTTAATCCGTGAAAATTCTGCAGATTACACTTACATTCTCACACACTTGGAAATTCCATTTTAACATAGTTTTATTCCTTTAGATATGCTGTAAATGGTGTATGTTACAGAGTAGCTCATCTAAAGCACCAACACATGCACACTGTGTGATCAGTATGAAATGTTCTCTCCTCACAAAGCAAAGTGTTCCAGAGACTCCAGTCATTGGAGAAGCTTGTATTGAAGCGTTGCCTCTGAAGCTCCACTATATTCTTCTCTTCTTTTGTTCTCCTGTTTACCATCAAACAGACAGTGACCGGTGGGATGAGGAAGACAGAAAGAGGCGCCTGAAGGCAATTCAACCGCTCCCTTTTTGAAATAGTACAGATAAAGCTCGTATGTAATGGTTTAAGGGATCTGGGAGGCTGAAGACAACCCCAGCGTTTGTGCAACATCTCCTCACCATATTATGACAATTAGCAGACTGATATTGAACATGGATTCTGAAGGAAACTGGCCATTTCCAGCTCATTTAATCTCAACATGGTTTCAGCTGGCGAGCACCTGACTGATTTATTGTGCCATTTACTAGTGACTTGTATAATAAGACAAGTCGAGTGTCATCAAAATGTCCTGTCCTTTTAAATCTGCTCATTTGCACATGTACCTGTCACTGTCATGACAGTTATGTGGATTTGCTGCAGCACCCCAAGAGGAAATGTTTGGACAAATCAAAATTTTCATGCGTTTGCAACAGCAAGAGACAACATGTTACGCCATTGTACAAATATACAGCAGTATGCAATCATTTAATGACTGCTGATGCTATCACAGCGTCGTATTTTTTTCCTCCGCCAACAAAATAGTGATGATATAAACCGAGGAATCGGAGGAGAGGAGGAATGTGACATATTGCGGGTTGTAGAGTTATGCCTTACTGCTCTGCTGCTACAAATTCATCATGTTTGTGACAAGCAGAGGATGATGTTTTTAATTGCTACAACCTTCAGTGGCACCAAAGCCTGGCCTTGAGGGACCAGCACGCCTGCATGTGTGTGTGTGTGTGTGTGTGTGTGTGTGTGTGTGTGTGTGTGTGTGTGTGTGTGTGACAATATGTGCTGTTAAGTGTATCCGAATGTGTGCATGCATGTATGTGTTTGAACTCGCGGCAGCTCTACTGTAATCAGGATAATTGCAGAAGAGATGTTTGTGTGTAATCTGAGTCTCCAGCTTCTCAGTGGAGCAGAATAAAGGGATATTACAATGTTTAATTAGTAGTTAAAGATAGGTCTCATCTCAGCAGTGTGTGACAGAAACCGCAGTTGTGGCCTGTTCAGACCTTCGATGGCTCAAAACGTTTAAGGAATAATCATACCTTCATATTTGATGCTTCATAATAGTAGATTTCTCACTCGGAGAGATTTGGAAAACAGATTAAAGTTCAAATTGTGTTGTTAAGTTAGAAAATGTACATTTTAGGAAGAGAAATTGAAAGAAATGCATCGACTCAATAAGGAAACAGTACCTGTCATAGTCACTGTTCTTCTGTCCTTTAGTGCACAGCTTTCCTCTCCACACACATTAGGGCTTGTCGTTAATGAAACCCATCACAAACACACACACACACACACACACACACACATGCACACACACACTCATACACTTCCATGCACTGGTCCTCTTTACTAATGAACCTAACCTCAAACACATTTGCATCTTTCTAAATTAGCTTGATTCTTTCAAGGTAATTAGCATTAGCGTATGGAAATTAAATTGGCTATAGTGGCGTGGTGGCTTCAAGGTGTTTTTCCATGTGATGTGTGCCTAATGGGCTGCATTTGATGATTTCTTGTAAGATATGCATGCATCCCTTATAGCGTAAGGCCAAGGTGTTTTTGAGATCCAAAAAGCTTAAAAGGGCTTTGTAAATCTGATAGATGCTTTATTGAATTACATTCAGTTTTAATTAAGATGCCAGCTATAGGCACAAAGATTAACAAGAGGGGAAAAAAAATCTGCATCTTACCTATTGAAGGGCTGAAGATTCAGTTTTATTTTTGGAGGTTGGGTTGAAGAAAAACTTTGTATTTAAATGATCGCCATCAGTTTCAAACTTTGACCAAAAGTCCACTAGCTTGTAGCAGAAACTTTGAATTATGGAATATAAAACAAATGATGTTTTGATGTGTTTAGAGTTGTGCGTGTTGTCTTCCTTCATCCTTACCCATGATGCCCTCTGGATCTATTCATCTACAGTAATAGGGGCCTGAAATCCCTCATACACTAATAACCCGGCCATGGATTATTAATTCATATGTTCAAAGTAGTGGCTCTGACTGTAACCCCCGACCACCATCACAGCTAATGTGAACCCTGTGAACTTCCATTCTCTAATATTCACAAAAGGCAGCGGGCGATGAAAGGGATCTGATGTGATTTTTTATTATTTTAAGTTTAGTGCGCTCTAAATTTAAGAATTTTAAGTGCTCGCTGGCTCTGTTGAATGTTCGTGTAATTAGAAGTATGTTTCAGTGAAGTGCATACATGTACATGTTTTAACAGGGGGATGAAATTCTAATTAAGTTAATGGTGCCATCCAAGAGGTGGGGAATTCAGTGTCTTGCTCAAGGACACATCAGCGAGGATCAGGGTTTAAATATCTGTTTCTCTGCAATAGTGAACTGAAAACAATCCTGACTGCAAAACACTGCAGTGACATAAAGGACAGATGACAGAGACTAGTAAAATAGATGGAGGCAAATGCTTTTGTGGAAAAAGTTTTATTATCAGAGACAAAGGCAACGATGGCTGCACACGATAAAATCATGAGAAAAGCTCTGTTGTGTATTTAAGTGATTCCTGTGCACTCCACTTGTCCTCAGGGTCAAAAATGACCTGCCTCCACTGAGCCTCTAAAATAGAGCAGCTTGATTGAATTTGCAACCAAAAATCTATTTTACATGAAGAAACAACCTGTCATGCATCACACACTTGGTGAATGTCTGAGTTTTTGGCTCTTCAGGAGGCAGAAAGACTGTATTTAATAAATGGACACCACTCATTTTTATTGCATCACACATGCTAAAACTGTTTTCTTTGCTAAAGTAGAGGTTTATTATCACTATTATTGCTGCTAAAGGTACTGCATAGGTGTAAACATTATTTATTTAGCAAGAGATAGTACTTCTATTTCCTAAGAAAGTACCAGAAATGTGCAGAATGTAGCTTGAAATGCATTTTTGAAGAGAAACAACAGTGTACTGTATACTGTACAATGGAATGGAAAACTACAAAACTCAACTGCAAAATGCTAGTCTACTGACATCTTCTGACTCATTGTTCCCACTCACAAGGTACATAACAATAATAAGAATAAAATTAACGGGATTTTTTTTTTGGTATTGTTTTGGTTTTGTAGGGGGTAGGGGGGGATTGAGTATGGGGTGGGAGATATGATTGTTTTCTTTTTTGTTATCATTAATCCGTTAATAACAATACTTTAAAAAATATATTTTTTTTTTATACTTTTAGTGTTTGTTGATCTTGAAGGAAACGTAGAAAACGTCTTCCTTCCACACCTTTTTAGAATAGATCTTTATTGTCACTGTTACAGAGAACAATGAAAATTGGTTTAGTACTCTCCAAATAGCAACATTAAAAAAATTGTCTATATAGCACACCTTAAAAAAAATATACAAAATAAGAGCAAAATTTTAAAAATTTAAATCAACTAAACCAAAATTTTGTAATAAAATTATGATAAAATATTAATAACCAAATATATTTTCAGTTTGTTGCATTTCCTTCTGCTGTCAGATTTCACTAAACTCACATGAATTCACTTTTCATTTCAATCCAACATGAGTTTCACTACAGAATTTTCTCATTGTTCATCAAACGGACACTTTCTGTGTGAAGATTTATCAGTGAGGTGTTTTGAAATCAACACAAAATGTCTGCTGTAAGAAACTCTCCAACTCATCACATCAGTAACACAATAATTAACATTTAAAATACGCTTAGAATTTGGTTTTCCTTTCCTCTGCTGTCAGATAAACTCTGGTTAATTGTGTTTTAACTATAAAAAAAAAAAAGTCAACTAAATCGTGTTAAATATTAAGTATTAACTTTATTTTCCATTTGCACAGAGTAAATGTGTGAACCAACATCAGTTCTTGACTGTAAAACTTTGTGCAAAAAGAGAAGACAAAAAGAGTGATAAAATATGAGAAGAATAATGTTTTCAGGAGAAGATCAGATTAATCTTTAAAATAATGCTGAGAATCAGGACCAATGTTGTTACCATTTACTGCTGACAGACCTCAGACTGAACTGATCCTGCAGCTTATATTACATGGAAATGTGCACTGGTTTGCAGTATTTTAGTATTCGCTACATAATTCTTTGCATATTTTTGCCTTGTCTTTTTGCAGTTTTTATCTTATTTTGCACCATTTTCATCTTGTCTCTGTGCTACCTTCCTTTTACTATGCTACCTCTATGCTGTTTTTGCACTTTTTTGTTTATTTTTGCACTCTATTTCTTGTTTTGCACCATTTTTAAGACAAAAAATTATGCAAAACAATGTTGGGGTCACTTTAGGAAAACTCAGTGAATTTCAAGTTGAAAAAAGGTCATTTAGGGGGTTTTCTATGCTATTAAACATGTTTTCAGGTCAAAAATGACCCAAAGACAACACAAGGGTTAAAAGAACCAAAAATACCACATCCAAGTAAGGAAGAAGAACAAGTGGAATAAAAGAACCTAGTGGGTTATATTAGAACAACATAAAAACAAGGCTTGACTAGAAGTAATACCAGTCATAGTAATAGTAAATAAAACTTTGAAGAATGTACTTTCTGCATAATTTGTGACTATAAGAAGATTAAACCAAACCTCTGCACTTGTGTTTTATTTGGTTCCTTTTCCTCCTATGATTAACTGACTCACACACAAAGCCAAACAACTTTATTATGTGGTCAGGAACGTGAGAAAGTACGATTCTCCACCAATATTAGCAGAGAAATCCTCACATCCACCAGATCCACCCGTGGGAATGTGTACATTTACAGTAAAATATACATGAGAATAACTTCATTCATGGCTCATTGACTCTCCTTCACAGACACTTCACTGATATATCTCAGCGTCCAGCGCTATACGTTGGAGGTAATGATAACATTTATGAGCATGATGCTTTTTCACAGAGGACCGCTGTAGGTTATTGATGAGTCTCAGTGTGTACCATTACTTATGAATGAAAAGAAGGCGAGGGAGGAGATAGAGATGAGATGAAGGTATGGATGTTATAGCCTCATCCCTTGAACTATATTTCATCAAAGCTCACAGCTGGAGACTGTGGTTGTCATAGGCTGAGCTCACAGGGCTTTCCTAACTCAATCTATACTTCTTTTTTTAAACTTGAAGGCTGCTTTCATGAGTTTTTTTGATTGATTTGATAGTATACAGCGTGAAGAGATCGGAAAGCTCAAAGAGAGAGCGAAAGAAGCTAGTATGTGACACTTATACGCTTATTGTTTAGTGTAAAATAGTAAAAAACTTAAAACTTATGTATCACTGCAGCCATAAAAAAATACATTCTGAAGAGGTGACACTGCTAACATATTACATATGTTAATAAAACGACCATTTATGAGCAAAAAAAAGAGCAAAAAACGCTGAAGAGTCCTGTTTCATCTGGAAGCTTTGTAAATGACTGCTGGATAGATAAGTGGACTATATATCTGCACTCAGAAGTCTTGTTCTATCTCACTTTTGAACCAAGAGAAATGTAATTAACCACTGCAAAGTCACAGTTAATTGGAAAAAAAAGTGGGAATTATTTTTGTATTCAATGTCAGTATAGCTGCATATTACATGTGAAGTTAATCAGAACATCTGCTTGTTAATTCACTTTGATGAAGGGGTGGGGGGAAGAGTTGTCAAGGAGAAATGTGGCACGTATTATGGATATAATAGGCATAGAGCATGGGGGGGGAAGGAAAGATATTCAGAAACTGGAAGAGGAATTACGAGGGCAAAACTAAAAGCATGCACTGAATCAAATGAACTTGTAGTGATTTTTTTCATAATAAAGTGTATACAACATGTTAGCAATGAGGGAAAAAAAGTGATTTTATTCATATTTTACTGCTTTTTTAAAAACAAATATTTCTACTTGGCTATCACTGACATTGGTTTGTAGATGACGCTTTATTATTGGTCAGTCCACCAAATACACATAGATTGAAGGAGGTGGAAAACTTGTTCAGAATATTCTAATTCACAATTGAGTCAGAAATGTAACAAAATGCAATTCCTTAAGCTTATTTTAAAATCCGATTGACAACTTCTAAAGAAAGTAGAGCATCATAGTCACTGATTAAATATGATAAATACAGTCGCAAATAGTAATTATGTTTACAACCCACTACTTAAAATAACAGTGAGTCTACTACAGCACTAGGTTGGTTTAAACTGATTTTAAAACATTTTAGTCCATGCCTGCATCCAGTACAAGAAGTCACTGATTACAGCAGTAAATTAGGTTGTCAAACAGTGATGACAGCGGAGCGTCTGCAGAATGTAAAGAGAAAAATGGAAAGAAAATGCAAATGAGCTGCTCATCCATGTTCTACCAACCAAAATAAAACAGTACATGAAAAAAGATAGATTTAATTTTGACTCATTCAGTAAAAAAAATATAAATAAATAAAATTAAACTTGAAATGCTGAGCCTTACTCCTGACTTATGGTTACATCATTCCTAAATAAATACGTATGAAGAGGTAAAACTGAACTCAATAAGAACCTGTTATTGTAACATTCAGCCTCCGGCTTGTAATAGAAACAACAAGACTCTGCAAAACACCTCAAATAGGTGAGATTTATTTTTTTACAAATTAATATGTAAAACACAAAGAAGACAGAACAGAATCAGACAGGCATGAATCAACTTGTGTCTCAGAGAGCAGTTTCATTCATTAAAGGTGAGAAAAAAAGATTGTTATTGAAGCTTGTAGCTTCACACGTAAACCGAGACTTCCGTTATTAAGTAAACCAAACATAATCACATATATGTTTGAATTTACCGTACTGGCATGAAAAATGAACACGTCTTAGTTGGACAAAGATAAGAATTAACGATAGAAAAAGCTGTGAGAGGACACTGAGGAGGAAGGAAACAGCTGATAATGAATGAACTGTTGATGAGCAGAACTGAGGACTTTATAGGAGATAATGATGAGTTACTAGACAACATGAATCACTGGATAATGATTAGCTCATTATTATCTGTGAGATACAATAATGATCACTGTCTCCATAAGTCACTTCTGATTAACTCTGAAATAGAGGCTCAAACTAGTGACCACTCAGTCATTACTAATCATTTAATCATTATTTACTCTTTCTGTGCTCTCTGGAGTTTGTTATGAACCAACTAATGTTAAATTCCCAAGATGATCTCAGTATCTAGTGTGCTGATGCTTTGCTTTAGCTTTGACTGTACTTAACGGTGCATAAAAAGAGTAAATACTGATTCAGTGATTAGTAATAAATGACGAATTGAGTTGCTCAGTGACTCAAAAGCGACTTATGAAGTAGGAAATGATTCTTTCATTGAATCATTAAATGCTGTTTTTTCAAACTACACTGTGTTGTAGTGCGCATTTATTAAGTCAAGGGGATTATTTGTTGCATCTGTTTGCATTGGCTAAGAAAATAATTCACTGTAGCTTTAATTTTTAAATTTTTTCTTACATTCTTGCTCCTTTTGACACTTAAGTAATGTTGATTACCGACTCGCTGGCCTTCCCAGTGTCATCCATGCTATGAAACCTCACGAAGAAAATCAATACATTCTCGTCTATGAATAGCCGAGATATTTAATCACTCTTTTTGATTATTATGGACACATCAGGCAGCGATTGTTCCAGTCAGAGGCTTTTAACTTCAAGGAAATGTCTCAGTGCAGTGTACTGTACAGCGTGGAGGCTAAAAGAGCAGCCCGGTTTGTCAATTTTACACTTAGTGGGCAAACATCCTGTTTTTTGTTTACTGTATAATAAGCAAAGGAGAAACATTAGCAAAAAAGAATCTCGAGCCATGGTCTTACTCGTCTTTTCATTAAACCCAAGTAAAAGCCCCTTTGATAAACTAATACCATCTCTTGGAAGCCTAATTCAAAATATCACAAAGCTCTTTCTGGTCTGCACATACTTGTCTCCAAATCTTCCACTTGCAACCGTAGTACTCGTGCTTGAGCTGGTGAAGGCCTCCGAACACAGACTTCAAACTATATGCCTGGTTTCAAAAGTTCAAGAATATGAAAGGAGGAAAAAAAAAATAAGCCCTCTTAGCCTAATTGCTCTCAGTGGGAAGTAAACAGTTATTAACGTATGGCAAGCAGCACACAGGGATTTCAAACTGGGAGGGAGGTGGGAGGAGAAAGTTGGAGGAAGAGGGAGGAACATGTCAGCAGAGAATGAAGGAGATGAAGACGCGAAAGAGAGGAGAAATGTGGAAAAACAGCGAGAGGAATCAGTCCTCGGTGACAAAGCCAATCGCATTTTAGGATTCTGAGCTTTAAGACAATTCTTTCATGTTCTCCCCATTCTTATTTATTTGTCTCTCCCCTCCGATGCACCTCCTCCTATCCGAGGAGTTTCTCGTACCCCCCCCCCACATCTCTCCCTTTTTCTCTTTCCTTTAATTTTTTTTTCTTTGAATAATTTACTGCAGCAGGGGAGAGTGGAAGTGCGTTTATTTTGAGTGTGTTTGCGCTTTAAACAGAATGCCTAATGACTGCCGATGGGAGAGAGACTGCATTAATCCCATTTATGTTGAGACCTTTTAGATGTACTGACACCCGTGGCAGACGAGCAGCGCCCAGGCAGTGTGTTTTAGTGTGTGTTTGTGTGCGAATGTGTGTGCTGCTCACCACATGCACACAAATGATCTCCCATCACATCTGTGGGAAGAAGCCCCATATTCCTCTGTCTGGCTGAGTGTGAGTGAGAGCAGAGGATCAAAATGCCAGCTCTGTGCACATACCTCCACTCTGGATCAAGGCGAGGCCTTTGGGGCATCCCCCTACTCGCTCAGTTGATTTGAAAAATCTGCTTATGAAATTCACATTTTTCAAAGTATATGTATTTCATACTACTTCTGCATTTCCACAAATAGGAAACAGCTTTGAAAACTCTTGCATTTCACACATATTATTGAATATAACAGCAGCTTTTTAAAATTGTTTTTTCGCCGTGCAGCGATTCACTTTAGGCCCAGCAAAAGGAGGGAGCCAAAGCACTGACAGTGGTTTTAGGTTGGCGGTGGTATTTACATGCAAACACAGTTGAGAAGAGTAACAGCATCTAACATCGATGGAAATAAATAACGCTCCATTAATGGGACAATAGTAAAGTAAATGACTTTAAGGGAAAAATGTTTTGCTTTAGAGCTTTAATGAGTCATTTTTACATGTTTCTATTGTGTTTTTGATGTGCTATAAGACATGTTATGAGTGAAATAACCACAGCAGCGCATATCTGTGTCAAAAAACATGGATCCATTCTGTGCTTTATAATGGTAATGGTGATAAGTTGCTGCCTGGAAGTTGTTTCCCACAGAGAGGTAATAGCAAAAGAAGAGAAAGCTGTAGATGTAGTTTTGCAGTGTTTGAGCAGAGTGACAGGTGAGCTGGTGTGCTCAAGCTGCATGTAAGCAAGAATTACATGTGAGCCATTTTGAGGCAGTTAAAATTCATGTAATTTTGATTCACAAAGAAAATTTGGTAGTGGTTTGATGATCACATCATGCAGCTGGATTTTCAACTGAAATATATGTTTGATTTTGAACAAAAATAGAATTTAAAAGACCTCTTATTCTCTTAGTTATGCATTCAAGCAGTCTTACTAAACTGACAACTTTATGCTGCATAACACTGTCATTTAGAGCAAAATATTACTGTAGGTCAAGGGAAAAAAATGTCAGAATTGAAAAATACGCAGCTCTTGCCTGTTCTTTCTCTGTTCTAAGCTCCTCCCACCACGTGAGCTTTAAAGACAGTTAAACCAAAAGTCAACATTCATTTGTGGTGCCACCCAGAATCCAAACCAGCATCCTGAGGGTAAATCCTCCATCTGACCCACTGCACCACTACATTCGGTTTTCATAGTGGACTTTATTGCTATTAATAATATCTAATGTGATCGATGAAAACCCCGGTGATTGACTGAAGTCTCCCATCACTGGTTAGATTTTCTAGTCTGAAAACAAAGCCAGGAGGAGGTGCACAATTCTAGTTTCCTCACACACCACTTGAATTACAATACGCTAAAAGGTTAGTATGGCAGTTTTGCAGAAGAATACTGCCTACCTCAGCTTTAAAAGACAACAAATAAGTAAATAAAACACTCTAGGGTAACCCAGAGAAATGTTGTTCTGAGTCATAAACACCATTTATTCAAGCTCAGTTATCTGGCTAATTTATTAGTTTATCTGAAGGCCGTGCTCCTTCTGTTTCATGTCCTCACCTTGACAATTGCGTATGAAGACATATTCGGATTTAATTGCTGCCATTTTCTCCCTGTTGACTGTTGCAGCACTTTATAAAAACTCTTTCACAGCTCTGCAAACATGTTCACCAGCAACACTTCTGGCATCGCACTGAGGTCTCTGTCAGTGTTCCTTGAATTTACTTAATATTAAACTCATTCAGTGTTTGCCTCTGGTGCTGCTTGATGAATTTCTGAGCATATGGCACATTCCTCTGCAGGTCAGCATATGGCAGCACAGAATTTAGATGCAGTTTAGACTCAAAAAAGCAAGAAAAAGAAGCAAACACCCTCGGTTCTCTTTTCTACCCTCTCCTGCCTTCCCCCTCCTTTCCATCCATCTGTTGTTTTCTGTGGATGCTGGGAAAGTGAAAAGAGATGGAGGGAGAAAAAATAAGAGAAACATCTGATAAATCCCGCAGCGGTGTGCAGCAGCTGATAGGCTCATAGTGCGACCATGTGCACACCTCTGCTGATGCGAGCCTGTGTGTTTTCAGCATGAGAATATAATTAATGAATTTCACGCAAAAGAAAAGCTGCAATGTTGCGACCAGTTTTTAACAGTTTGGATGCAGGATTCTTCCATAGAGACTTTTGTGTTGGGTTTAAGCACTTTAACACTGTGCACATCTCTAATAAAATTCTCTAATACAAAGCTTTGAAAAAAAAAAAAACGCTACACACTGCAGTGCAGACCTGCTGGTCCTCTTGAGTGTCGAGCACAAACAGTGTAAGAGCTGACGTTTTTCACAATCTTTGCTTTTTTTTTAATGTTCAGTACTATGTGCTGTGAGACACTGATAAGAACTGAAACCTTCAGTGAAATCAATTGAGACAATAAAGAGCGAACTGATGTTTAGAATATCAGACACACAACACTGTGATCAGTGTAGCAGCAAAATAATCACTAGTTAAGGTAAAGTTACAGTAAGTAGCTGTAAAATCAATAAAACATAATTTCTAAATGTGCTTTTAGCAACTCTGTCTCCCATAATCTGGTTTCTATCCAACTAAACTGTGTTCTCATTTACCTTTTAAAAGAAAAATTATTTCATTTTGAATCAAACATTAAAGATATGATATTTTCACTCATTGTTTTTTAGTCTTTGACATGAAAGTTATATTTGTTTAAGTTTTGAAAATTTCAATAAAAATGATAACGACTGGTTAGAAGCTTGGTTAAGTGTAGGCACCAAACCTTTGGTAAAATACCTTAGCTTTTATTATTTGCATTTTACAACATGTTTAAAGCTTCTCCTCTTTTCTATGTTCTATCGATCTGGTTTATGACGACTTGGCTGAAAAGGAGCAACAGTACAGCAAGAAATATGTGGAAAATATATGATGTTTTGAACCATAAACTGCATGTAAAAGATGGACGTGAGTTTTTGGCCTGAAAAGTGAAGCCAAGGTGGAGGTGCCTTACACCTGAATTCTTTACAATAGCCAGCAGGGGGCGAAACCTCTGGTTGCAAAAAGAAGTCTAACTGTACAGAAGTCAGTGACAAAAACTGCCCTATTTCTCACTTGTTCTGTTCTCTCAGTAAACATTTTCTTAATAAATTTATGGTCTCAACCTTGAGTTTCGCTAAAATCAGAATTGACAATTCATTTATGTTGTATGAGAAACGTAATTTTTGGGAGGCAGGGTTGGTTTTTGGATATGTTTTATGAAGTTAACCAAAATGTTTCTGATCAAAAAAATAATCATCACATTTTCATTTTGTGTATTTTATGATGGCCACTGGGTTTACAGTGACGCTGTGTAACTGTGTTTACAAACCTGCATAAAAACAGTTCTTTAGGTTCCTGAGATGACTTGTTTGAAAAACTTTCATTTCCTTCGGTAGTAATGTGTGTTTGTGTAATTTATGCATTCATCAGTGAGTTTGTGTGTTTTGTTCTAATCCAATATTACTACCTCTGGTCTCAGACTGCTTTCTCTGGAAAATTGCTGTTTACTTTAATATCACTGGTATGCCCATTAAGTTAGGCTTATAATATCATGATTGCAGTCTTTGCTCATACATGCACATCATATATGTTCTTTTTCTTTAATGCCTGACATCCTACGCTGATTGCTCGTGGAGTCTGTGCAGTGATTTTTTCTTTTAAATGGCCCAGATGCCTGTGTATGTGAGTGTACGTGCTTTGAAATCAACTTTATGCTAATCCTGTTCCACGCCTTGACAGTCTTAGTGAGGAGACACATTAGCATAACTAGCTAGTGCTGTGAACAACAGGGGGCCTGTGTGGAACACATACAGTATGTAGGAGTGTGTGTCTCGTTCTGTTTCAGAGAAGAGCCTTGAAGAGACAAAATGTCAGTCTTCCTCCTTGTTTGCTCTTTCACTTTGTCTTAGAAGTAGGCCTCTGCCTGCTGCTGAATCTCATTTACACCTAAAGAGGTGTGGGATCTGAAGGCTGACACACCACAAACCTTTTCTCCATAAAACTATAAAATATACGGCTGAGAGACGGTGCTCACCTTGACATTGTGTCACAAAAGGTTCATTATCTGTAATCTATCTTTTGTGTTTGTCATGAAAGCTTTTCAGTTTGCTGCCCTAAACACCGATCTAAGATCCTTTGGTAAATAGAGGAACTAAACAAAGATACAGAGATTATAGAAAGTATTCACTGCGCTTCAAAGTTTTCCCTTTTTCTAACTTTTAACCCTTTGATAGACAACATGGGTCAAAGTGATTCATATTCAATGGGAAATGGGTATCACATCAAAGGGTTAAACAATGAATCATAGTTAATATCATTTGCACTTCCTGGTAAGAATTTACAAATAAAGACTCTTCAAGGTCATGGTGAAAATTGACTTCTACAAAATAATGACAATTAATTAAAAATATACACTGGAAATAGTAATTGCATAAGTATTCACCTCCATCAATCTAGTGTTTAGTACATGAACGTTTGACTGCAGCTACAGTATTGATCCTGTATGGATAGATCTCAATCAGCCTTGCACATGTGGACGCTGCAAATATTTACCTTTCCTCTTTGCAAAACTGTTAAATTGCACCAAGATTGAATGTGAACAGCCCTTTTCAAGTTCACCCACATATTCTAAGTTGGAGTTAGAGCTAAGCTGTGACTCAGCCACTCCAGATCATTCATCTTGTTTTCTTTAAACCATTTCTGAGTATCTTTCGTTGTTTGTTTCAAATCATTCTCTTGATGGAAAACAATTCTTCTCCGAGTCTCACTTCTCTTCAGACTGTACCAGGTTGTCCTGTAGGATTTCTCTAGACTTTTCTGCATTCATTTTACCCTCTGCCTTTACAAGCCTTCCAGGACCTGCTGCTGAGAAACATCCTCACATCATGATGCTGCCACTGCCGTGCTTCACATCATGATGATACCACCACCATGCTGCACAGTGAAAATGGTGGGTTTGTGTTGATGTGCAGTGTTTGGTGTCCGCCAGACAAACTAGTGTCTAGTCTGATCGCCAAAAAGCTTCATTTTGCCACTGAAGATTGTAGCTCCTTCAGATAAGTCATAGGTGTCTTGGTGGCCTCCCTCACTAGTCTCATTCTTGCTTGGTCTGTCAGTTTTTGAGGACGTCTTACTCTAATCAGATGTACTCATGTTCTATATTCCTTACATTTCTTAATGATGAATTTAACTGAACTCCAATTTATATTCAGTAACTTGGAAATGTTCTTGTACCATCCTCACTGATGCTTTTCAGTCTGGGGAGTTGCTTGGAGTGTTCATTAGTCTTCATGGTTTAGTTCTATCCAGGAGTACTGATCCACCAGTGACTGGACCTTCCAGATACAGAGTATAGAGTTTTTATACTACAATCATTGAGACACATTCACTTACCTCAGATGGTCCATTTACTAACTACTGACTTCTAGCACCAACTGACTGCACCTAACAAAAACTTATCACTTCTTTTATATTGTATGTTTAATTAATTGACATTACTTGTAGAAAGCTGTCTTCACTTTGACATGAAAGAGTCTTTAAATGAGTTTCTTTGGAAATTCTTGTTGCAATATCTAAAAAAAAAAAATAGGAGAGGAAGACTTCCAAAGTGGGTGAAGAATGTTTATAGGCACTATAAATAAGACATGCATAGGTTGTGGGATTTTATTGAAAAGAGAAACCAGGTGGATAGAAAGTAGGATATATGAATGTGTAATTGGGCAGAAAGAAAGTCACTAATTGTGTGACTTCTAGCAACAATTAGCTCCACTGATGCTGAATTAAGTGAGTCAAGGAGTGAATACTTATACAGTCACACCTTCTATGTTTTATAATTTTAATTAACTGACATTACTTTGTAGAAATCTGTTTCACGTTGACACTCAAGAGTCTTTATCGGTAAATTCCTGACAACACCAAAATTACAGCGACTGGTTTTCAAGGCTGAAAAGCAATAAAAGGGAAAAACTTCCAAGGGGGCAAATGTTCTTTTTAAGCAATTCAATTCACTTCAATTTTATTTATATTGCGCCAATTACAGGTCAAATTGCCTCAAGCCGCTTTACAGAACCCATATGCCTGAACCCCCAGAGCAAACACTGTACATAAATACATGCAGGGGTTATAGATTACAGGTTCCCTTTACTCCAACCTCTAAACCTGTAAAATTTTATTGAAAAGACAGAGATAGATGTTTCGGTGAACAGATAGAAAGCACAAGTGGATATTTACTCCTCACTTTGCTGTTTTTGTCTCCATCCCTCTCAGTATCTGTTTCCTCCTTCTCCTATTTGCTCTTGTCTGTTTGTTTATGACGTGGAGCCAAACTCCCAGCAGGACACTTGAGGCGAGCAGAGCTGAGCTGCTGCACACACAGACACAGAGTGAAGCTCGTAGCTGCTGCTGGCACCACGCCATCCTGTCTGGGCCTGTCTATGTGCAGGGGCGAGCTGTCTGCCCTCATCAGTGCCAACATGTCGCCTATATGTACACTGCTCCGGGGGGACCTGGGTGCATGTGTTTGTGCTTCCCGTCTGTTCAGCCCTTTACCAATACGCACTGACCATGTGGGGACAACAAAGCTCATTACACCGGTGACCCCAATCCCATTTGATATGTGTATCGACGTTTTATGGGCATGCACACAGATGCGTGGAGAGAATTTTGCACACATGCAGATGTGCAGATGCAACATAAGTTAATGCTCCAAAGGCTGTGTTTTCTTCACCACGCCTCAGAGATGTTTGTGTGCTTTACAAACTGTACAGTTCAATCCCGGTCGACCTCATTTAAATGCATCCGAAGGCATACGTTCTTTTGTTCGCGTTGATAAGAAAATGCTAATAAACACCATATCACATACCATAACAAGCCTGAAAGTATTTCACATGTTTAGTCATTTGATGTGAGATATTTCAAACAGAATGTTATATATTCCTGTTAGGAGCCTAGAAGGGATGCATATGTTCATCAATAAACTATAGAGTGCTATTCAAAGGTAAACATGCCGCATTTATAACTGTTACAGAAGCCCTTCCTGTGGCTTCTCCACAAGGTTTTGTTTTGGATTTGGCACAGCACCTTTGTGCAAAATACAGCAATTTTACATGTTTATATAGAAGCATTCCTGAGCTCCTTTAAGCATGAACATGAGTAAAAGCAGTGACCTTCAGCTTGATGTTATGTTTGATCTCAGCATAAGAATCCAAACAGAAGACTCCCACTGGAAACAGATTTGCATTGGTGTCCCTGTGGAGAAGTAAAATCAAAGGTCCAGCCACATTTCCCATTGGGGAAATTTGATCTTAAATATTTGCAATTGAAAGCAAATCTCTGTAGCATAGCTGGATTTGAATTGATAGAATGGAGTCAGTGAAAGGCTTTATGAGATTTTAGACCTCAATACACGTGTGTACATATACAATAAATGCTTTACTTATGTTTGCAATTGCAGCTCTGAAAAGGCTTACAATGCTTCTTTCTTAAGGCAGCAGCTGCAGATTGTAGCACTGCTGTGGTCACATTTTCTGTTTGCAATGTAAGGAGACATATAAGAATGGAGAAAAGGCTTCTTTTCACAGGATTTTCTGTATATATAGAAATTACCTATAGAGGAAGGACCCTGACACTGGCAGAGAGACACAGTCCAGCTGAAGTGCTCTGAGTTATTAGAGTTTGAATTGTTGTCCAGCTAAAAGGTGTCAGAATGCTCACCGCTTGATCAGTTAATGTTTTATTTTCTGGTGAAAGATCCCAGGATTAATACGAATCTAAATCTTTCTTTTAAGGTATTTTTCTGATTTCATTTTTCTCCTAAAATGCCGTTGGCTGTCTACCTCTGAAGCCCTGCAGTGGTAATTGCCCTTCTCCCTTATCATGACTGGCATTTGCACATTTCACTGACACATTGGTCCTCGCTGGCATTTGCTGATGAGGCAGAAGGGCAGCGTCTCACACACTCTTGCACCAAAGCATAGTTGGACACACACACACACACACACACACACACACACACACACACACACACACACACACACACACACACACACACACACACACACACACACACACACACACCTATGCTTGGATCTGGAAGTGTGCACATTCACATGCAGGTGGGCAAACAAAGACAGATTGCAGCGAACATATTTATCGACCAAACGGGCTCTTTTTTTGTCATGCTCTTTGTGGTTTCTGGGTCTTTGTGTGTGTGTGTGTGTGTGTGTGACAGAGTCTTCTTGTCCCTGAGGCAGCAGTGTCAGGAAATATCGGAGTCAACAGTGAGCATGCTCAGTAGGCTGCTCGGGCTGTGGAACACTGATCTTTATGTCAGCTCACAGAAATGGAATCACCCTTTTCTCTGTCAACCATTGTCTTTGTGTATGTGTGAGTGTGTGCGAATGACAAAAGCAATGAGGAGACAAGAGGACTCGGCCTTGCTTTGAACTCTGTCACTTTGCTATAAGTCACTACTTTATGCTGTCTGTATTCTCTCTCCTGCCATCTCTTCTTCTCACGGCAGTTTACCCTTTATCTGCTTCCCTGGTTGCCTCACTCCAGCAGCCTCCCTCCTCCATCCATCAATGCCAGCATAGCAGGACTACTTGGTGGATAAAATAATGCACCTAAAGGCAGATTTAAGATTCTTTAATTAGAGCAATAGGCAGCAGGTGTTCATACAGACATACTTCTCTCCTTCAAGGTCTGTTCACGTAGTCTGGTTACAACTTGAAGCTCTAATCACCGTTAAAACGTGTTTGATCTCGAAACACATGGGAAGCATTGCCGTTCCTTCCACTTCTCAGGCATCAGCTGCTTGTGATCCCGACTCTGGGTGGAGTTTGAGCAAATGTACATCCTTCATTGCTGTCAATTAACTGTATCATCAAAAGATTCTGGAAAAAAGAAGATAGCATCCATAGTTTCTATTAAATGAAAGGTAAAAGCATAAATCTGTCTATCTGTGGCACCTTGAAAAAGTATTGGACCCCCTCCTGGGTTCTTCAAACAAATTGGAACATAAAACAAAGGCAACCTGAGTAAACATAAACTACAACTTTTGAATTTTAATTGTATGCACTGAAATAAATGAAGTTTTCTGACACCAACTGGGCCTTTGTGGGAAAGTACTTTATGAAGTTATTCTTAGAGCAAAAACAACTAAGCACCAGTGACGGGGGATTTGCAGTTGTAAAAAGTAGTCACAGAGAATTTTAGTTTTCCTCTCTCACAAACACAAGTTATACCTTAAATTCTTGAAATCCTACTCTATGAAATACAAATTATGAAACTCATACAATTGCATTTTTGCTATGGATGTGTGGTGCAAAAAACATTCACACTCCTGTGAAATCAAGTTGAGAATTTGCATATCTGCAGAATATTTTCATATAAATGCACTTGTTTTCTTGGATATTTTTCCAGTAAAACACAAGAACTACTTGAATCTGCTGCTAAAAGTCACAAACATTTTTCTTCTCTCAAATTGACAAGTTCTGTGTAATTTCATGCAAAAACGTCTATCCATCTAGTGATCCACCAGTTCCTCCATCCATCTATCCATCACTCCAATCTACTTACCAAATAATGGGACTATTTTCCGTGCTACACCCTATTACCCTTTGGTCGTTTAGTGGAAACTGTTTAGTTCTCCTCCAGTGCTTACCGTGACAGTTCTCTTTCATTATTCAGCAAAGCGTGCTCTGCTGTCACTACGGTGTGAACTCTGACTCCATAGACCTGACCTTAAACCCAGAAACTCCAACATGTGGCTGATCTCAGGGACGTCGATACGCACCCAACACAAAGACAGTCAATAATTGACATTTAGCCTCTAACAGAGCAATTTAAACCCAGACTGGCTAAAACAGGACGAGCTGATGTACAGTGTTACTGAGATCAATATTTATTTTAATGCATGAGTAATTTTTAGCATTTGTACTTGTGTGGAGGGGAAAAACATGTTTTGTAACAGTAACCCAACAACTTGAAATAGCCTGTTTTGCTTTACTGTTTTATTACTTTGTCTTATTTACTACTGTACTGTGCTACAACTGCATCTATTTTCCCCCTTTTGTGGTCGATCTGCAGTACTGACCTGATTTTCTAGCACTGATCTATAATGTTTGATCTTGTCTTGTGCTATATTTTAGTGTTAAAAAGGAACACATCCTGAGTTAGAATAAGGTATGACTGCATGCATGGTGAGTAAAATGTGTCAGAAGCTTCCCAAAATTTTAAAAAACTAAACTTTAAAACAATATATAATGGAGATTTTCATTTAGCCGATTAATTATGCTCCTAATTTAATGATATCATCATAACAGATGTAGCTACACAAGCTCTGTGATAGATTCCATTAAAGATTAGAAATCATCTCGGATTGCAGTATTTTTTTCATAGATTTTGCTCCAAATCTAACCTCTTACAAAGCCAACATCAGTGTTAACCCTCTGTTAAAAAAAAAAGAACGAAATAAAAGTGACTCCGTCCTTTTCAACACATCCAGAAATGTCAATTAAAGCACTGTCCTTCATTTGAATATTCCTGATTATTATGCAGCTCCCTCTCTTACATATTCAAAACGGGGTTCTCAATCCAATTAAATGGGCAATGTGCTGTAAAGGCATGGGCAAACATGATTGAAGGCAGAGCTTAGGATGACAAACAAGAGCAATCTGAGGGAGATGGAAAACCTCTTGCTGTGAAGTTAATGGAAGACTCTGTGATGATCACTGATGGAGCAATGCGTGGAGATGTGTGTGTGGGTGTGTGTGTGTGTGTGTATGCATGTGTGTGTGTATATGTATGTAGGTGTGTGTGTATGTGTGTGTGGGACAAAGACACAGAGAGATAAAGAGACTAAAATGGAAGCGAGAATAAGGGAATACTAGAGCAATATTCTGGGTATAAGTTAAGAAGAGAAAATAAGTCCAAGATCGAGATTTGTGCAGATGTTTGCAGAAGCACGTCCATGTGCTTCTGTGTGTGTGTGTGTGTGTGTGTGTGTGTGTGTGTGTGTGTGTGTGTGTGTGTCTCTGCGGGTCATTCTGCCCTTTGCTTGTACAAATTTCAATGCCTCTCTGCACTGTGTGTGGGTGAAACGGACTCACTAAACGTATTTAATTTGAAATTCAGATTTGCCAGGTCCACACAGAGAAATAATTAAAGCAATATTTTTTTTTATTTATTTAGGACACAGTTAAACAATTTAAAAACACAGCCAACAAGGCAATTAACAGCTATTGCACGACGTGTTGTGTTATTTTGAAAGAATGCTATTTGGAGGGAATGTTTAATTGGCTTGTTTAAAAGAGCCAAAAGTCCGAGGTGCCCTTTACTCCTCCAGTCAATATGCTGTATAAGTAAGAAAATTGAAGAAAATCATATGTATGCAGTGGAAATAAGCTCTATGCAGTCTGTTTGTGCTTATAATTGTGAACCTTCATCTGGTTCAGGACCCAATTGGTGTCTTTAAAACCTGTGTGATGCTGTTCTGTCAGGCTCGTGTCTGATGAATGCCTCGGCGTCCCACCGGCTCGCTAAATATGCGCAGTGAAATGAGCTGAAACACGGGCCTTAATTAAAAAGTGGAGACCCACGAAGATGTGATTAAAGCAACGCTCAGCGGATTATAGTGACTAAAGCGCCTCCAAAGGCACACAGAAAGAGGAAGAGAATGAAAGAGAGGAGTGAGCGAGTGATTAAGGCACCATTTTCTGCCTTTTTCCTTTCATATTTTCTCTTCCTTTAAACCAGAATGTCTCAACTGCTAGTGACTGATGTCGAGCGGCTTTCTGCAAATATATGGCATGTTGAACCTCTCTGTCCACCTCATCCAACTGTTTTCTTAATCAGATGTAGCTGCTGATGTTGGCGACACACTTTGGTTTAGATTGCAATTCCTCAAAGTTCACATTTCTAGATTTTCTGGCAACAATAGAATGTGAATTCTCTTGTATAGTACACTTAACGCTCCCTAAAAGAACATTTCTGCAGTGTTATGTACTGTACTGCAGGATGATGTCTTTTTCATGGGAGTCAGACAGTAATGACTTGGACCCTTTTATAGAAACAGCAGTGTTAAGCAGCCATAATGATGCTCTTATCAATAATGTAGTTTTATTATGGCCAAATTCTCTTCTCTTCTCTTCTCTTCTCTTCTCTTCTCTTCTCTTCTCTTCTCTTCTCTTCTCTTCTCTTCTCTTCTCTTCTCTTCTCTTCTCTTCTCTTCTCTTCTCTTCTCTTCTCTTCTCTTCTCTTCTCTTCTCTTCTGGATTATGTTGGAGAAACACCACAAGACCAACATGAAACTCCAAAAATAGCACAACTGCTGTATGTGAAGCCATTTATTAAGCTACAAGCAATGAGGTGCTCCACATAAAATAAAGTGGTGACATTTCTGTGGTAGAAACTGGATGCTCAAGAGCATCACATCTCCAACTACTTCGTTGTTCTTTCCTCCTCTTCCTCTGTTCGCCACGATGACCTACAGTATGTATGCAAATAACCCTCTGTTTGTTCACATCAGGTTTCTTAGGGTATGCATGTCAGTTCCTATATTAATCAAATCCTTTTGCATGGCATCAGCATGCAGAGTGGGATAGTGTTAGATAATGCAAAGATAGATAGACACTGCTTATACACTGCTTTCTGTAGATAATCTCTTTAGCATCAGTATGATTAAAGGCTACACCTCCTATCCATAAGATCTGTGATCCAGTAACTCTTTTATCAAATCTCTGCTGAATGAGATGGATGTAGGATGAAAAGTAGGTGGAAAAGGTTATGGAAGAATAGGAGGAAATAAATGAACAAATAAATGAATTCTGGTTTGATAATAACTGCTGCAGTTTTGTCTTCTCTCTGATGTATTTGACGAGGAGGATGTGGAGTGGAATGAGTGAAAGAGGAGGAAGATGAGCAAAAGGTCAGAGAGGAGCAAGGGCAGATTGGAAAAATAAAGGAAGAGAAAGAAAGAAAGTAAGAAGAGGCATTCAAGAACAAAAACGAGATAGAAAGAAATGCACAAATTGATGCTGTTAGGTAGAAAGTAATGTCAAAAAGATATGAATTGAGAAAAACACTGTAAAGTTCACAGAGAAAGTTAAAGAAGAAAAAAATAACAAGAAATTGAACTAAGGATCCACAAAGAGCATTCAGATGGAATGAATGTAAAACTGCAGTTAGAAAAGGGTCCATCTCCTCCTTTTGAAGGAGTTGATAGAGAGGGACATATACAGTCTGAAATGCTGCATTGATCCACAGAGCAAAAATGTATATCCTGCACAATATAGTTTGTAAAATAGTGAGATTAATATGTTTTCTTGCCCTGAGTTATAAGGCTTATAAGTTTATTTCACTTATCTATAAAAAGAGGAGCAAGGTCCACATGAGGTAGTCAGAAGGAGGTAGAAATGTTTTTGTGTGTTTTCTGATGTTTTCACACGTTACTTAGTGCCTTTTCTGTCATTTTCAGATGCTTTTCCCATTTAGTTACGCTACAAAACCATTTTAAGCACCCAAACTACTTCATAACATGTAGGAAAAGATTATGCTTTGAAATAAAATACATATTTTTAGTTGCCGTTTGGTCTCGTTCTCTGATGCCGTTTGCTTACGTCCATCCTACAAAAATACCTGGTTAAGTTTAGACGCCAAAGCTACTCAGTCAGGTTCAGCAAAAGATCATGGTTTGGGTTAAAATTCATCCATACAAACACTAAACACAGAATAGCTCCTAAAGGATGTTGGCATCTCACAGTTTCACAACCTTATATATGAAAAAAAAATATTTTGCACTTTTTGTGAAATTGGACTGGCAGCCAAATAAGACACTCTGCTAACCTTATGTACTGTCCTTTTGTAGCAGCCTTAGGCCAGCGATATGCTCTCCGAGCCATTATGTTATAGGGGCAGAAGTGCACATGCTCTGCAGCAGTGTGCATGCATAGAATACATAGAAACCAATCTGCTGCACAAGTACGAAGCAGAGTATAGTACAGCAGTATAATACAAACTATGTGTCCATAGTTGTCCATGTTCGCATCAGTAAGAGAGAATAATCGAGGCTCATTGCTCATCCACACTCACATCACTTACATATCACATGTGCTCATTACCTGCCTCCCCCACTGACAGCGACTGATTAACAACCTCCTCTCACCCAGCAACCCACTCTGCCCCATCACCAACGCCACAGCCATCTCACCTTTGTTCTGATATTTACACATTCATTATGTTACTCGTCTCTGGATGCCTCCACTTATATGAGCATCTGGACGGTGAAAAGCAGATGAGCTCGGAGAGTAAATGATGAGAATAAAATGAAAGATGCCACGTTCTGTTTGTGTGGCATATACTGTAATAGAGGAGACAAGCAGGTTTGATCCCCAAGCTTAACTTATTTCAATCAACAGACTTTATATATGGAGCACTCTTCATTCAAATGAAGTGCAACACAACAGTACAAACAACTCCCCAAAGTCATGTTATCAATAAAGGACTCCATCCTATATAACACGAGATAAAATAAAAGAAGATAAAATATCTCTTATTAAAATAAAGATAGAAGTAGAAGTCAAAAAATATTAAAAACAGATTAAGAAATCATACAAATGAAGCAAGAAACTGTACATTATATAGGTTAATATATGCAAAAAGTGAATATATAGACAAATCAGTAAATATTATTAGTTCTAAGGAGATAGGTTTGTACTCTGTGATGGTTAAACACTTAAGTCTTGACACTGAGACAAGTCTAGAGATTATAAATCAAATAGTTAATTCCAAAAAAAACCCCTAATCCTTCACCAGTAAACTGCATGTAAATATTTTACATAGATCCAGACATGATGTGGCGTATTCTATCCTCAGTAACTTTAGCAAATAGTAAAACCCCCTGTTTTTGTAATAATACATTTTCCATTTACCTCCACTCCTGTTTGATTTCTGAAAAGCTACATAATAAAATTTGCTGAAACACAATTCGTTAGCGATGAAACGAAGTTTTTTTACTTGTGGATTACTTGAAACTTTCATAAATTAAATTTTCTCTTTGCAAAACACAACTTTTCCACTGTTGCTGACAAAGTTTTCAAAACATGCTCATATCAACTTAAGCCAGTTCTCTAAAATTAGTTATTTGCTCTAACAAATGCAGCTATAGTGGTGTTATGTGGCATTTATAACCACATCTTCAGCTTTAAAACTACATCGCCACATTAAACCAACATTTGCTACTGCATAGTTTAGCTGGATTCATCCAGTACTATACACATGTTCATCACTCTAAGAAGAGCTCGCTCTCTTCTCACTCGCTGTCAGCACTGTTGAACTGCAGCTCACTTCAATAAAGCTTTAATTAACTCCTTCATTAGACCTTTATGGCGAGCTGCTTGGCTGACTTGTCGTTGGACTCATGCTGTCACCTGCACCGCAGCGAGAACATCCAGCACTGAAAAGGTCAAGGTGTCACGGCTACTGAGGAGCAGAGAGTTTGCAGCTGTAATGCACAGATGTAACTGTCACCGTCTGTCCTGAAGCTGCCAATGTGAGATGCACTCTGTGATTATTCTCTCTGTCTGCGCTGGAAAAGACAGAGGTTCATCACACTAGTAGATAAATGATTAGGCCATGCACCTCTGGAGACACCAGACAGCTGATAGTCATAAAGTGAGTGTGTGTCTGAATTATACGCCCACCGACAGTCGCTGTAGGTCACTGATGTTTGGCTCCTTTTTTTTGTCTTTGGTCTGTGAAAGCTGCTGCATCGTCTTGAAGATGGATGCTTAACGCCTTTTAAAATCCTCCATGTGAATCAAGAGAGTGTGGTGCTCTTATGTTTTCCTCTTCATCAACTTAGTTGGTTTTAATTGGTTTGTGATAAGAGCTGTTACTACCGCTGAAGCTGTTTAGTAGTGCTCTAAAATTAAGGAACACATATCTTCTTGTTTTTTTTCTGTGCTTGACTCTGCTCTCTGACCCCTGACATTTAGAGAAAAGTGTTTTCTCTCAGTAGAAGCTGGCATTCTGCCACCAGGAGCTGCATTAATACGGTGTCAGATGGCGGAATCAGTGTCAAGTGTATAATCATGATTCCAGTGCAAATGCAATCACCAGTGCTAGATGAAAGCTGCACAACTCAAAGACAGACCTGCCTGCTCTTCAGGAGTCCAGAAAAACATCTGCATTTCACATCCTCAGTCCCACAGTCCCAGTTTAATAAACTCGCTCTGCACAAAAAAGGTCCACTATAAAGTTTAAAGCAGGACACAACTCAATAAGCGAGGTTTTTCTCTGGGTAAAGGTTTGTTCTGTTATCTCTGTTTTCACTTGGACTACATTCAGTCATATGCAGCGCACGCAATATGCGGCTCAACCAGCGTCCCCTGGCCGATTACCTCTGAAGTCAGCCTGGAGGTGGAAAAATAATGATCATAAAAATGTCATCACGTATTCGCTGCTGACATACAGACGGAGAGAGTAGAGCTTTACATTCAGTCCGGGGCTTCCTCAGTTCTCATGCCAAGAATGTGAAGGAAAGACACAATTAATTCTGATGTAATTAGGTGGCATGAGAGGCTCTGAGATGTAGAGGAGGTGTTGTTTCATTTTAAAAGGCTCCAATGTGGTGTACAAACAGACCGCCAGACTAAAAATACAGAGAGACAGGAAGTTAGCAGAGTGCAGTGAGAACACCACATGTAGGTGAAACCACCTGATGAGGTATCTCAGACACACACATCCATACAGCTGCGTGACATGATGTGAGTGACTTTGTTTTTTTTCTTATAAAAAAGCCTGTTTCCTCTCCTGCTGATACTGTGACCTTGTTAAGACTTGATGAAACATAGATGTGATTCTTTTCTTCACGTGTTGTAAAAAGGTTTCAGCACAAGTCGAAGTTTAGACAAAGAAAACACTGCACTTTGTAAACAAGCCTGAATAGCGATGCAAGGTGAGGTTAAAGGTGTTGCAGAGGTTATGTAGACGGTGCATGATAATACTGCAGGCAGTAGATGCCAGCAATATTATTCTTTAGCTCACACATATCTTTGCTGCACTGTGTCAGAATTTGAGCCTGTTCTGGTTGCACCTCATTTTCATTAACGCTCTTGCTTGTTTGTTTTTCTTTGGACCAATCAGATTTGATGTGGGCGGTGCTAAGCTCAGGATGCGGTGACTGTGTCCCTGCAGAATAGTGATAGGTCAAAGGATGTCAAATTTACTGGAAAAAAACAAACAAGCAGTCCTTCCTTATTGCATGATCCAGGTCTTTAGTAAAGCATGAAGTTTTCAGCCTGTAGGTTGTAGCACATAGGTTGTTGTTGTGGTTTCCTGTAGTGAAGCTGATTTGGGAAACGGTAACACACAGAGAGCAGAAGATGAAAAGATTAAAATGGCAGTGTTATACCAGAAGTCTATATCATGTAAGTCAGACTAAATATCATCAAATGTCAGTTTATTTATGCTGTTTGATTAATATGTAAGAAGATGCTTGAATCCTTCCTTTGAATTTGATTCAGGTGTGTTTCTGTCTGGTAGAATCAATCAGCTGGAACATGTAAGTTGATATATAGTGCAGTAAACATGTGCTACAAAGCTGGCTAACTATGCTGTGTAACTTAGCATCAAAGCTCATTTACAGTTTGCGTCCTATGAGCTCAATCTTTGGTAATCCCATTTACATTTCATGATTAATTGTAGATAATCATGCAATCTTCAATTAATCATTAATCATTAATTAAGTAACTTCTATCAATATGTGAGATGGTTGAACTAAATTTTGCACCTTATGTAATTTTCTTGAGATTGGGCTTTACTAATATTGCTTTTTTCTATCTCTAACACAACTATCACATCCTTGATTGAAAGAAAGTCTTTTATAAATGTCGGGAAAGTGAAGCTTTGTAATGTGACCAAGAGTCATCAGGCCAAAATTTAAAGAAAAAATATCAATAAGCACTTGTTGCAAACTTCTCTTCAGCTGATATTTGTGGATTTACCATCTCAGATACGTGCTAAAACATGTGCATGCTGCTGTGTATGCGTTGGTGGTGCTCAGCTGTGATTTGCGATGAAGTCACAGTCGACTACATACCTTCATACATCTCATTCTCCATCTCTGCATCTCACTTTTTTCACTCCTCCCCACGTTCCTCCTCCTCTCCTTCATCCTCGTCTCCCTGCCTGGCTGGCTGGCTGGCGGTACTATAAATAAACTGAGCTAGATGTATGATCAGAAATGAATTTATCGGCTTGACGCGCTCCCTGCGACAATTTCCAGGGCAATATGTAACTGTTTGAAGTCTGAGGTGGCGTGAGGTGGTGGCTAACACAATCTTATCAAACCAGAGAGGGCTGGCTGGAGAATCTGAGCAGGCCTCCCCAATCTGTTGGATATTATTCACTCTGATGGCTTCAAGAGCTTTATCAGTGTGCCAGAAATACTAAGTAACTGAGTAAAGCCTGTTTCTCTCTCTGGCAGCGGCTTTGCACACAGACGTTCTTGCATTTAAACACATAAATACACATGTTTGTAAGTGTTACCCCGTTTAACCGCACACACACACACACAAATACCTGAAGTTCCACACACCCATATGCATACTTTAAATGCGCTCACTGGCCCAGGAAGTCTCCGTCACAGACACGCTGAATTGGACTGGACGTATGATCGCAAACACACTGCTGTCAACCTCCTACAGCCACAGTCACACAAACACACACACTCGCTTCCACAAACACACACACTGGATTGGTCCCAGCGCCTGCCATCTGCGTGTGTTTGTATGTTGGCCTATTGTACCAGGGAATGTGTTATATTAATGTGTGAAAGTGAATGAATGGGTGTTGAAATGAGTCTTTTGATATTTGGAAAGTACAGAAGGTCAGTCTGTTACATGCTGTCAAGGCCAACGTTGTTTCTTAGAAGAAAGTTTAGACTGAAGTTTGTACTCGCAGCATAACTTGGACTTAAATCTGAGAGCTCTGAAAGCCAAAATATTTTTTTTCTTTGTTATTTTGATGTGAGTTGCTCTTGGTTTGATTCGAATTGAAAGGCTGAAAAAGACTTTTACCTGTACAATGCCGTCGCTCTCTTTCGCTTGATGTTTTTGTCGCTTCTTCAAAAACATTTGGCAAAGAGAAGCTGACATATTTCAGTATAGGTTTGAAAGCTGCTCACCAAGAAAGAAAATAAAACAAGGCTAAGTCTGTAGACACTTTCGGAATAACACTGACTTCTTTCAATTATTTTTTAGATTACTTTTTAGACTACTTATCACAACAAAATAAACATAATGATCTGCAAGCTTTGAAATCATTCACAGTTATATGCAGTTTAGCTTGAATGGAACTTTTAGCCTGCAGCTTTAATGGTGGCAACATTTAAAGGTTTAGTGCCAGAATACAGTACAATAAAATTCGAACTCACTTACTTCATTTTTTGTTTGCAGAATTTTGACTTGTGGTTCTGTGCACTCTTTGATGAATGTTCACATCAGTTATAGAACCAAAAGACACAACCCTTTCATAAATTTTGTTCACAATATGTCTGTTTTTTTGGCCACATTTGATCTAAAGTGGGAAAATATGACTCAGTTAGATTCAGAAGCCTTATATAATCTTATTTTTAAGTCATATCTTATATTTCTGTTTTTAAAGTGAACTTTGCTTCAGAGGTTATCAGATTGATCTTTTTTAACACATTTCTTTCTTTCTTTTTAAGAATCTATACTAGAAGCACTACAGTATTAAAAATGTTAACTGTATAAAAACAAAAAAACAAAAACATCAGCCCACACTACAGATGCTGCATGTCTTAGAGCTACTCTTGGAATTCATTTATTTTTTCATGGAGACTAAAACAGGTTTTTATTCCTATATATCCTGTGTTTAAATGTGATTTTCTTACATCTCTGGATAGAAAAAAAGTATTTTGTGGTGAAAATGATTTTTCAGGCGAGAAAATAATTTCAAACCCTTAAAGCTTTTCAAAAACACCTACAAATTCAAAAAGCTTGACCTGAGTGGCTAAATAGCCGTAAAATGGGCCACAAGCATCACATGTATGGATTGTGGATTTCACAATAGCAGGAATGCCAAGCAAATTTACAACAAAACACCAAGCAACACCTTTTCTGACATAGTCTCAGTTAAGTTGGAGATTGTAAGCTTCACAAATTACAGTTTAAGCAGCCTACATTTGTTCTTTACATTTGTGTTTGCAGGCACGTTTGCAAACATTTGGGAGCTTCCGTGTTCAAACACAATTTCAACTTTCCTGTGAAGTTTTTACAAATTACCTCCATCGTCTGTTAATTGCACCAGCAGCCGCTTTCATACTACAAATGGCATCACATGCAACAACTTGTCACTGCACTCAACACTTTGTGATAAATCTCAGTGAAGCTACGGGGCTGCAGAGACTGCTGGCCCGCCCACACTGGTGTCGACATGACTTCATGCTCTGCCACTTATTAGCACGTCCCTTATCAGCTGACACGAGCATCAGAGTATTTTTGTTGAAGTTGCTTCTCTCTGTCCTGCATTGCTCTTTTCTTCATAGCTGCAAAATAATGTAAATTTGACAAAGACAAGGTTTCTTACTATAGTTATAAATATATATATTTTAGGTGCAAATCGCTAATCCAAATGCCACAAATGCTTCGTAAATCACTTTTTCCTTCTGGGTTCAGTAAAAATAGTATTCCAACAACTGGAGTCCTTCTTAGGTTTCTGCTTGTGTTGTTTTTGATTTCATTTTGGGAGGAGTTAGCCATAATCTACCGTGTGTCCCAAAAGAACAGGAGAGACAGACAGACAGAGAGACAGCTGTGTCCACAGACATGCTTAATGCACAAATGTACACACTAGCACAATATTTATGCAGACAGGCAGACGGACACTGTCTCTACACACACACACACACACACACACACACCTACATATACGAGTGAAGGGCTTATTTGAGGTTATTATGGGATATTAGTTTGGCTTGGGAAATGACAGGGCTTTGCACGATGCTGCCGTTGCATAGCAACCTAGGTAATTTTCAGCTAGCTAGCACTGCTTCATTTTAGGTGATAGAAATGTTGTTGCTTTTTTTTTTTTTTTTTTAAATAAAACCAGAAGAGTGGAGATATTTTTGTCTGCCAGCCACGGAGAGGAAAGAAGTGGGGAAAGAAAAAAAGATGAAAAAAGGTTATTTTTTAGATGTTTATAGCTACAGGCCTGTTTCCAAGTACTGTAATCATATTTATGTACAGTAAAACTGATTACAAACTAAAACTACATTTTGAAGAAGATGTAATTGCTGTCACTATTTAAAATTAAAATAATGATAAAAACAATGTTAGCTTACATATTTGGCAAGTCGAGAATATGGTGACTATATGACTAAAATCTCTACTTAGTCCATCAAAATATCAAAGCTTGCAGTTTAATATCCAAGTCCAGTCCAACAGTGTGATTGTTTTTGCCCAGTCCAAGTCCAGAAATTTGTTATATCTGGTGCAGTTTCTTGAGCAACATGTATATTTTCCATGCACACCAGTAAATTGCAGAGACTGGCTGGACTGGGATTATTTCAGGAGGCTGTGAGCATCAAAAGAATTGAAAATGACTGAGGACATGAAGGAAGATGGTTTGAGTGTCGACTGATGGATTCATGCAGTTTTGGTCTCTCCCTCATTATTGTTTTTTTTTTTCTGTCTACTTTAAACGAAACCGGTGAAGAAACAAACTTTGAAGGCTTTACGTATTAGACTGGAGTGTGAACCGAAGAGGCAAATGCTTGCATATACTTCCTTTGGAAACAGCAGCAGGTCAAGGCCTGGCAGTCTGTAGGTGTTGTAGCCTCCCTGGTAAGTGGATTTTCATCAGAGCAAGTAACATCAATTTGGTAATACATGAATGTGATATGAATCACTGCATCCTAAATAATCCATAAAATAATACTTTTTATTTATTTTCCTTTAAGAATCCCAACAATATAGGCAGCTATATTTTTTTTAAGAAAACCTAAAAGTGTTCCTGAAATACTGGTGTGTCATAAATCTGCCTCAGTCACTGTTGTAGTCTGCAGCAGTGACATCCTAAATCTTGCTGCGCAAATCTTACACCGCATTTAGCATTTGGCAATTAAAAGCCAGAAGAAGACAATGGGAATTTGCATCTCAAACGCCATACATGATCGCCACCAGCTAGTACTGGGGTAGAGGGAGAGAGAGAGATAGGAAATGAGAGAATCTGACAGAGAGCACTATAGAAGGGAATGAGTCTGAGGAGAGAAAGCACTACTGTACAACATGGTGCTGTAGTGGCTGATAAGTGTTTTTCTGGCGGGGCAGATTAAAAGACTACAATCTTCCGATGAATATATTAACATTTTATGAGGCGAATCGGGGACTGGCAATCTCTTCCCTTGCATAAATAATGAGCTGGTTTAATATGACTGCCTGGTTGGGAGTCTCCCGTGACATGTGTGAAATTGAATGGGGTGTGTGTGTGTGTGTGTGTGTGTGTATGTGTGTGTGTATGTGTGTATGTGTGTATGTGTATATGTGTGTTTGCAGGATGTGTGGAAATGGGAGTAACAATGTGTGTGTTTAGAGGGGGAGACATGAGGGGTGCAATGCATGTTGGGGTGTTGGCTGGTGGTCCGTATGTGTGTGTGTGTGTATGTGTGTGTGTGCGCGCGCAGGCAGGATGCTAATGACTGAGTCACTGGCAATGCACCAGAACGTTACACACATGTACGTACACACCGAGCACACAAGCACCTTGATGAAATGTGCAATTAGAAGCTTTTCAGCTGCAAATTAGAAAGATCTCCAGACTGCACTTGCGTGAATGTGTAAAAGAAGAACTATTCCAGCAACTTTTTCAGTTGCACATCTCACACTGTGACAGTCACCCTTTAAAACTACACCTGAACCAGTGATTCATGACCTCACGGAATCACATTTTCAGGGTTTGTACTTATCATGCTTTTTTTTTTTTTTTTTTTTTTTTTTTTTATTAAGGCAAACCTTTTTCTCCTTTTAGGACCCTTTTTGAAAAAATTTAAATGACTTTATTGAATAACATCAATTTAAACTGGAAAGTTGAAGTAGCAAGCAACATTAGTTTACTCAGATTAGCAGAAAATACTTAATAAAAACCCACCTCACATACACATTTTAGATTTTAATTAATGTCACATAATGCATTTTCACTGCTGCTCACTTGATGATATGACCATATGATAGTTTGTAATATTCTTGTAAACAACTGGACAAATGCAATAAGCTGTAAAAAAGTTATAATGAGACGTTTCAACACTGAATAGTGACTTTTTGAAGCTACAGAGGAAATGAAAAATGTGCTCATCCTTGAGAGATGTGGTTTGTGTATCTAACTGTTTCTAGTGGTCTCTTCATGACATTGAGTTATTCTGTATAAGCTGCTGCTGCTGGGCAACATGTGGCAGTTTGTATAGTATACAAGTCTATGACACTAAAGCAGCAATGCATGAACAGAAAGTGAGTGAAAAGCAAACAGATGACAACAAAACATAGACATTGAAACCCAACAACATGTCATAAATGGATGTTTTTTTTTCATCTGCGATGCTGTGAATTCAAGGATAGCAATGATCTGATGTTAGGGGTTACATAGAAGTTGCACAAAACAGACACAACAATGCGCTAAAGTGGATGTCGACACTGAATGAAGTTGGACGGAAAATTAATAGCTTAGCATCTTCCTTAAAGGACTGAAAAGGAAGAAGAGGTTTTCATGAGGGTTTTCACAAGGATCCAACTCTCAAAGAGACGAGAGTCTGTTTTCTTCTGGTAAATAAGCTGTAGGTCAAAATGTGAAGCAATGCAGAATCAGACAAATATTCTTTTTTAGAGGAGAAAGAAAAATTAAAGCTTTTTAACAGTCTATGTAGCGTAAACTGCTTTAATTTGTGCTGCTTCTCATATAGTGACCGACATCTCCTTTGTTATAACATTTTTTTTAAAAAAAAACGAACTACATGACATAGAAAATGAGGCAACTTTCCAGTCCTTTTGTAACTTAAGTGGAGTTACAGTATTTCTTATTAATTAATTTTTGTGATGAATATAATAAAGACAAGGTCCGAGGTAGTATGCCAAGGGAGAGAAGCTTCTCAAATAACTTAACTTGAGCTAAAATGTGTTGTCAGATAGTCACCACTTAACATGCTTTTGGAAAGCTCGTCTTTACAATGTAGATTAATTATACAAACAAAGAACTGGAAGCACCAAATAAAAGTTCCTGTCTTCGAGGACCTCTTTAACTGTCCGTGTCCTTTCATCGTCCTTCATTCCCTCTTTGTCCCTCGTCTCCACCTCCTGCTCCATCCCTCGCTCTGGGAGATAGAAAGAAAAAGGCGTAAGGTGTGTGAGATCGCAGACTTTTTCTGCTGAAATGTGTAATTTTCTGCATGTTTTTGCCCTCTGGGGCAGAAAGACATCTGTGGCAAAGTTGTGGAAGTTTGAGTGGAACCCTGCTGATTATTTAAAACAGCAAAAACCTGCAGAATGCGCCAGCTAGCCGAGTGTGAAAGTTGTGGGTTTAAATTGATCTTGATGCGTGAAAATACAAACGTGGTGTGAACCGCGTCGCTTCTAGTTCACTGGCCCGGTTTAGAATGGATTCTATTGGCACCGGCTCAACTCAGAGAGCGACAACAAACCGATCAACATTTCTTAGTATGGACAAGTTCCCAGCCGTGATGAATGTGTGAGCTTTGCATTTTACAATACTGTTCTGAAAATGTACATTTAATGTCAATGTCAATGTCAGACTTATTTATATAGCACTTTCAAAGGTCTATGGCCAACCAAAGTGCTTTACAGTAAAATAAATAATAATACGAGAACAATAAAAGCAAAACAATAAAACAGTAAAATAAAACAGATAAAAGGTCCATTAAAGGTGACTCTGCTCAGCCAAAGGCCAGGGTGAATAAGTGAGTCTTAAGATGAGTTTTAAAAATGGAGAGACTATTCGCAGACTGCACAGAGAGGGGCAATGCATTCCACATCCTGGGAGCCACAACTGCAAAGGCTCCATCTCCTCTGGTTTTCATGAGAGATCAAGGAACATCCAGGACCATCTGGTCAGCTGACCTAAGGGCTCTAGAGGGTTGATGCACCTCAACAAGGTCAGACAAATTTTCTGGGGCCAGTCCATTCAGACTTAAAAACAAATAGAAGAATTTTAAAATCAATCCTGACCCTAACCGGAAGCCAGTGAAGTGAGGAAAGCACCGGCGTTGTGTGCTCACGTTTCTTTGTCCCTGTTAGAAGACGAGCTGCTGCATTCTGAACAAAACATTTTGGTTAGAAAGGGCAGAAACAGACATGAGGAGAAAGTAACAGGACACAATGAAAGAGTGAAACAAGCTAATGAGAACAGCTTGACCACTGAGCATATTAGTGGGATTGAATTAATTGTCCGCTTGTGATGAAAGTGACGAGGTCTCTTTCACCTTGAGACAAGCTGATGAAAGATGGCAGAGCATTTCACGGCGCTGGCATTAGCCCCGCTATGAGCAGCAATCTCTTATTCCCTTTACCCTTACACTTTAGCCCTCAGCTCCCTCAGTCTATTAAAGCGCTGAGTTTTGACGCTGGCTTCCCTAGAGCATGGCAGATTAGTGGAGGGGGGTCAAGCAAAGTTCACAGATAAAGGCCAGTTTGAAGGGAGTGAGGGGTGGAGGGGGAGGCAGCGGGAGGCAGAAGCCCAGAGAATGAGGAGGAAAAGTTGGAAATGAGAGATCTTTCACCTTGCTTCAACATGATGAAATATCCCAAGCCATCAGTAACTGATCCAGCATAAAGGTTAGACTATTATTAGGTTGTGTGTGTGTGTGTGCACGCGTTCCTGAGCGCATGTCAGTATGCACATGTGGATGGTTAAAGTTTTTACCCTGACAGGGACTGGAAGCTATAACCCTGTGCAGTACAGAGGGGAGCAGAATGGCTGTGACCTACTGTGATGAAGTATGAATGCTGAACCCCCCGAGAAGTGTGGAAGCACAGAGAAAGAGCTCAAAGTGGAACATGACCTTGGCAGGTCATTAACAACATGTAACTGTGCAGCCGAAGGGTCATTCTGATTGGTTGTGTGCAATGCAAGAAATTATAATGGAATTCCTGAACAGATGAATCATGTCTATTGTATCTCACTGCTGCTGTTGATAGGTTGAGAGAACAAGGGGTTGGGTGGTTTTAATTTAAACCAAATGTCACTGATGGAAGTATTTCTGATGCTAAGTCCAGTAGTTTCTCTATATATGTAGATGAAGAAATCTGGAAAGCTTGAAAAACTTCCATGCCTGACAGAACTACCAGGAAAAAATTCACAAGTATGGAAACAATGAACTATTAAAATCCAATCAGACTATGACATTTGATGAGCACATTTACCAAATTATGGTGGTTTAGGTCATGGTGGTAAGCTGGTTTTTGACTCCAACCCCTTTCTAGTTGATGGACTTCAGACAGTTTTAACCCAATGCTTACAGATAGCTTTGTCTGGTTTTCATAAAGTGTTTTGTCCAGGATTGTTGTGTCTAACCCAATCCAGTTTCTCTCTTAGGGCTCTTTGAAGTGTAACAGTAGAGCAAAAGAGTGCTGTACAAAATAGAAGGCAAAGCTGTTTACCAATCACTCTACATTCCAACCATCACCTATTGTCATGAGCTCTGAGTAGTGCTGGAAAAAATTAAATCACAGATACTAGCAGATGAAATTAGTTTCCTCCATAGTGTTGCTAGACTTCACAGATAGAGTTGTGGTGGAGTCGCTGGTCCTTTGTGTCTAAAGGAACCAAATGATCTTGTTCTGATGCACTCTGGGTGTCTTTCGTTGGAGGTTTTCCGTGTATGTCCGACTGCAAAGAGATTCTGGGGTAGACCCAGCAGTGGAAAAGGGATATTTGGAATATCATGCTAAGCTTGCTGTCATCACAATCTGAGTCTAAGCAGAAGAAAATGGATGGATGAACGCAATAAAACAATAAAACAGTGCAATCAATTACTTGAAATCCAGAGCACAGTGACTCTAAAAAATGCAAAATTTATGAGGGTTATATGTACATTTGGTTAAGACTCAATGGCTACCATACAATACATGATGGTAACAACATCAGAACATTCCCATATAGGGAGGAGGTTGGGCTGCATGGATGTGATTGGACGTGACAGTCAGCTTTTATCCACACAGTTGATGAATGAGCCGCTGATGATGAAGAAGTCAGCTTAATCAAGTTAGAAGTTTAATTAAAGAGACGGGAAATGTATTAAAGAGACTAAAGCTCCAATAACAGAATGAACCATATGGATGAGACAAAGATCTATAGCTGCTATACAGTGAGAGTGACTGTTACCTGAATACTAAATATACTAGTATATTGTTCTGTGATTTAACTGGACAAACTACTAGATCCAAATCCAATACAGGGCCAGTTTCTTGCGCTTCATCCATAATAAACAGCACAACACATGTTTCCGGAGAGGAACTCTCTCTTCTGTTACACAAAAATGAACAAAGCATCTCAAATGGAAGCATCTTGTTTGTTTCACCAGCATGCTTCTCCACTCAGAGCCTTTGTCAGGGTGATTTACAGATTGTGTTTAAAGTATAGCATCCGCACACTTTCAGTCATTCATTGAGATCTGGACTCATGGATGCAACACGAGCTGCACCTCTAGCCCCAGGGTTTCAAAATAAAAGTTCAGCAATCAGCCTGATAAACAGTGTACACTATAGCAACAACACCATCTGTTTCCAGAGAGCCTGTCTCTTCTGATATACACTAAACACACATACAAGCACACACATACAAACACACAAGACCATTCCGTGTAGACTTCAGGTTTTCTCTGGATCCCTCCTACAGGCCGAGGACATCCATGGTGGGGTAACTGGTGAATCAAAAATAGCTAAAGGTGTCTCTTTGTGCTAACGCCCACCTCAGTTCCCCTGATTTCATCTCACGCACATATTTTTTAATGCAGATAGCTCAAGAGACATCTTTGGGACTATTTTTGATGCCACACACACACACACACACACACACGCACGCACGCGCGCGCGCACACACACACACACACACACACACACACACAGTCGGCTTTTTCACACACATGACAAGGACTGTAGTTTTCCCAAAGCTATGAATCCAGGGGGATCACTGACACAACTGATTGCCTGGTATCAATCCAGTAATGACAAGAACATCAGTGAACCAAAGAGGAAGGATTGAAACGGTCTGTTCTCTCTCATTCTGTTTACATCTGCTCTGTGTACGTCCTGCTTTTCATAATTCTTTTATCATCTTGCTTCACTTTTGTTTACTTCTTCTCCTTCCTGTCTTCGACTGTCCTTCATTATGCTCCCAGCTGCCTTCTAACTTGTCTTTACTTATGATTTAGCGCAGCCCCACACAGAGATAGACTAGTGTGTGCATTTTAGTTTAATCTCTAATTTGCATTTATTTATGTTTGAATGAAATGAAAATGATTTAAAAAATATATTATCAAGGACGAACAAGTTAAGAAAGATTAACAAAACAAGCAGAACAAAAGTACCCATCAGCTACTATCGGGAGTTGAGTTCACCTGATTTTACAGCATGGATTACAAATTCAAATTCTGTGAATACAAACAAAATCTACATGTAGGCGTTTAGGAACTTGACCAATGTGAAGAAGTACTGGTGCATCCTCTTTAAATATATGTACTGATCAGCTGCTTTCATGCTTGTCTTCTTTAAAAAGTGATGTTTGGGTGCATTCATAATATTTCAGGTTTGATCAGACTATTGTCTCTGCAAGTTTACGTTTATTTTCACCTATAATCCAACAAGAATGTCGAAGAGGTTGCATGCTTATAGGACAAGTTTGCAGTCACCTTTGAGATAATGTTCAGGTGCCATATGAAGCCTGAAACAACGTTTTTCTTCCTGTAATCATTCCATCTGCTGATACTGTCCATTATGTATTAATGGTTGTTTTTAAGCCTCCTTGATAAACAACTGTAGATGATGTCAGGTAAAATCAGCAGACCTAAAAATGCATTCAAATATTTATCTGAAGCTAATCTGAGACTTAAGTTGTCCAAGTTAGGCAAGCCAAGTTTTGCTATCCCTGTACTCAAGTACATTAGTTCTACAGGGAAACACCATCAATCAAAATGCAAATTGATCATTTCAACCTCTAATCTAAGACATCCTCTTGCTTTGTTTAAGTCAGATTGTTGGCTCTTCATATTTGGTTGACCTTGACATATATTTTCACACAAAATTCAGGTTGTAAATTTATTCATCTGTCACATCAAGTAGCATTAAGTAGGAAAATTTAATTAGTCAGTATTAACAAGGAAAATGATCGAAGCAAAACCTGGTGTTTTAAGATCAATTTAAAAATGTTGTGCGTCTATTTATTCAGCTGTCCATAGGCATAAACATGTGAGGCTTTCTGTTCATCTGTCTGTACAGTATGTTTTAGCCCTGCAGAGATGGACAGATAGAGATAAATAGATACTTTATTTATCCCCTTGGAGAAAATTCAAGGTAACCAGTAGCTCATGTATGATACATTTAAGAAAAATAAGAAAACCAATGTGTAAAAGAGTATGCAATTAATGTGTAAATGGTGCTGGTTAGAGAAAAAAAGGTTCAAAAATTCCTGGGATTTACAATAAAAGTGCAAAAATTGGCATTTACAATAACAAAGGGTATATAAAAAGTCTACATATAGTGTAGAAAGAAATAATAACAAGCATGTAACAGGGGTGCTTTAGTGCTGGTGGGCCAGGATTATTGGGTTTTATTGCACAGTTGAGTCTATGGATTGTGGCAGCCAAGAGGCTCTGCAAGCTCTGTATGTTTGGATGAAGACATTAAAACTGAAATGAAATAAAGTTTGAGCGTGCATGTTGCTTATTCTAAGGGATCAGAACTTTGTTAGTCAATGCAGAAGCCACGAAAACGATCCTCAGCCACCACATGCTGTAAAACAATTTTAAAGTCTGAAGCCCGGTAACTGGGACTCAGGCCAAAAGGTAGTTCATGGAGTCTACGAAGGCGTGTTTCTAAAGCCAGCAGGTAAAGTCTGGTCTCACCATCTATTGTTAGTCTGAAGCTGCAGCACATACAGTCCCCAAGCTGTCCCTGCTGCCACTAACACTGGCTCTGTGTCTGTCTTGCAGCAGAGTACACATGCCTGCCTGCGTCCATATGTGTGCATGATTGTGTGCACCTGTGTGTGTGTGTGTGTGTGTGTGTGTCTGAGTGTGTATTCCCAACACAGCTCCTGTCCACCGTCAGTGTCAAAGCCGGTCCGCTGGGCCTTTCAGTGCACAGGTGGTGATAGACTGGCCCCTAATGAGTCCATATGGGACTGTCTGGGAGAGTGTGTCTGTTGTGTGTGTGTGTGTGTGTGTCTGACCAGGGAGAGTCAGTAGATATTGATGTTCCTATTGTGAGCGTGTGCACTTAAAAGGTAAAAACCCTGCTGTATGTGAGAAAGAACAAGCCACCTAGCGAGAGTAGTTAAGATAAAACCGAACTCTGGGAACCTGCCAGCCACTGATGTACACGTTGTTGTTGTTTTCCAGACTTTGTTGTTTCAATTTGTATTTGCACTCACAAACCTGCAGATTTGTTTCCCGTCTCACCTGACTTCACACAACATCCTCTTCTGACTGGAATATTCCTACATGGGCCTGTTTACCTGTCTTTATGTCGTCAGTCTGTCTGTACATGCATCCTAAAGGCACGTTGCACAATTTACAACACTACAAATGTGTGCGTGCTGTCTATGTGTTGATTATCTGCCAGTGGCCCCGAGACGCAACGTGTCAATGTGTAGCTTTATTCACACTTGTTCTGTTAACAAGAACTGTTAAGGGAACACAGACTCAGACTTGGCATGTTTACAGGCAACACATAAAGGCGACGTACATGGACTGAAAAAAGAAATAGATTCATTATCCTCTTACATGTCTGCATACTCAAACAGCCACTCACAAACAAGCGGCTCTGCAGTCATTCTGTATTGGACTGTGTAAAGATAATGGTGAAAACATGGACTGTGAAACCAGCCATAAAGGTATGAATTTAAACTACCTGTGCTGCCAAAGAGAAGTTCTAATAATGTTACATATATTTGTCTTTAATGGGGAGAAAGTGCTTTGTTTTTGTTGAAAGTGGTACTTCAGAAATAACATTCTTATCTCAATATTCTTTGTTTCCTTTTAGTCAAATTCTTTAAATATAAAGCACTGTATATACAACCTACTAATTTACATAAAACACAACAAAACGGAGCTGTAGTTGCTATGGTTTCCCATCCAAATGCAGTTTAAATGTTCTCACACACACAAATGCAGCAGTTGGATCAGTTAAACTGAACTTTAGTGGATAAACAGATCTGTTAAGTGTCTCACACAGCTGCTATTGTACACACTCCACCAAAAACCATGAAGTGTGTGTGTGTTTTTTATACTTTTTTTCCATTTGAGGTCAGATGTGTTATCTCTTCATCTGTTGACACAACACAACATGTGTGAGTCACTGAGTTGAGTCAGTGGTTTAAAGCTGGTTTGACCTGTCTGATACTTGAAACCTGCTTTTTATCTTCCGTCTGAGCGAGACGGCTGCAGAGATAATAACAAAGAAGACTTTATGACTGTAGAACACCAAAACTTTCAAGTGGCAGTTTTAATTCTGAATGCTGCCAAGGATCTTCAATAAACATTCTGATGTGTTTCTATAACATCAAAACACAATGACACACAGTCCCTCTGGATTAGAAAGAGATCAAATGTGATTCACTTTGAACAACAACAAAAAGGAAATAAGTAAATGTGAGGAGATAAAAAAAGTTTCAGTGAAAGCAGTGTGACACTTTCAGCTATTTTATAATTAGTGTTATTATCTGGCTTTCAACATACATGACTGTTAAGAGACTGTAAATCTTTTTTACTGTCATTTTATTCTCATCGCGTGCAGCAGCAGAAGGTTGAAAACATCACAGACAAAATCAGCGTTTTGTCAAATTGTTTTAATTGATTACATTTTTCACATATCTGGTACAATTCTTCCAATTTATGCATCCAAAAAGGCTATAAATAGGTCAGAATAAATAAAAAAGGAAACACTGCAATTGGACATGCTTGGCTGTCTGCATATTAATAAACTGAACAACCACTCACCTGGAACACTGTGATCCGTTGTCACCTCGCTGGATGTTTTGGTTGTTACTTGAAGCCAGATTGTGTTAAAATTTTAATGGATAAATACAAAAACCTTGGAGAATTTCTTGAACAGAAATGGAATTTAAATGACAAGGCAAAACCAACAAACTGAAATTATTATTATTATTATTATTATCATGAAAACATTGTCATTCCCATCTGTTGCCAAGTTTAATGCATCAGATTCACAGCAGAAAATCAAAGTGAGTACGTGATAGTAATAATCCATCACAGCACTCCCCTCCTTTCACACAGCAGATGTAAGTCTTTCACAGATATAACTGGGAGGAATTAGAAGACAGCAGGAGCTATGCGAACAATTCATCCTTTATATCTAAATATTTCATATAATAATAATTAAACATTCTCCTCCTACACATCTGAGACCAAATTAAGTTGGAAATTTGCTATCTTACAAGCAGATGAGTGAGACGGAAAAGAAGGTGACGAGGATTTAATGCAGCACTTTGGCCGCCTACTGAGAGCACAGCTGTATCAAACAGAGGAGGAAATGCTGCCTAATGTGAAAGACGTGACTTCTGAAAGGGAAGAACATTGTTGCTTGATTGGTTTAATGTTCAGCGGTCAGTCCACCATTTGATTCGCGAACATCAGTGTGCTGAAGTTAACTCCTGGGGTGCCTGTTATTTCCATGAATTCAGGCAAAATGTGACTTTATGAATAACACATAAGGCAGACGAGTCACTGATGACAGAGTGGAGATTAATTTAACAACTCGATGGACTTTCAGAATGCTTGTCTGACCTTTTGAATCAAAGAATGCAAAACTTTTGAGTGAAATGCTGTCTCTGGTGGAGATCTGATGCTTCCTCTGTCGAAATATAAATCTGGCAAAACACATCAAACGTACTGTAAATTGCATCAAAGTGGTAAATGAAATGTGTCAAACCACTGATGCATTTAGGCTTCAGTGGCTTCAAATCTCAGTGAGGAATTTATCTTCTAATATGAACCAATCAGCCACAACAATAAAACCACCTTGGGGCGTCCAGCACTGAGATGTTGGTGAAGAATCCTTTGAGTCCTGCAATTTTCAGGTTGAGGCCTCTGTGGATCAGTAATATTGGGATCTGGGGGGTTTGGAAGCTGAGTCAATGCTTTGGGCTCTTGGTCGTGTTCCTTGAGCTATTCCTGTGCTTGGTGCGGAACTGATTCAAAGATTTCTCAGCAGAAAATCTTACCTTTCAAGCTATGTTTTGAATTTCACTGATGAAATAAACAGTCACAATAAAAAGAAACACTTGGCAGACAGCTTAATAAAAACAAAATGCACAAAGTCTACAATCGATTCCACTTTTGAAAGCCTCTATTATTGTTTTTTGTATTTGCTCTTGGAGATTTATCTCTTGGAGTGTGAATTAAAATCCTGTCTCACAAAAACCAACTTCCTATAAAACCAAACAGCATTCTCAGTTATGTTTTGCAAGAAATGCACTAAGTTTGCTTGTGACATTTCACAAATACATGTCTAGTCAACCTATATTTACCATTCATTGTATTGCTTTTCAGCTGTCACTCCTATGCAGTCAATCAATCATACATTAATATATTGCAGTAGAAACTGATGAGCTCTGGGTTTATAGACCAGACTACTGACAATGGAAATAAGAACTATTTTGTCAGTAGAAAATAGTTCCAATCAGAATTATACAAACTCTATTCTATGGATGTTGACTGTCCAGGCTTACTGTCATCTACCTGCACTGATTAAGTGAATCAAATTTAATGTCCAGATACCACTAAGATTCTCAGTTTTGTTGTTCACCTACTCTGAGTACCTTTTCATAATTTGGATAAAGCAATATTTTCAATGATTTTGAAGACAGAAGACAAAAAATAATAATTTACCTCCACAGACTACAGTGAAGTCCTAACGGACAATAATTCAACACCACAAACAGCAGGCTGAAGTCCAAATACATTGCAGAACAAACCACTATTTATATTTTCTGTTTCTTACTCTAGATTATTATTCTTAACTTGTGCATATAAGTGATGGTTCAGGAATCACTGGCACTGAGATAAAAACATTTTTGTGTCCAAGGATTTCCCTGTATAGACCATGAATCTGTACACAGGAGCTCAACTGTTTGCTTTGCAGGAACCCATTTATGTCAATAATACAACATATGATCACAACGACACGTCAGAAGATGTAAATATTTGAGGTGAATAATTGATGACGTTACAGCTGCTTTGTGACAGCTAACTGCCAGAATCAACATGATGTAAATTTTGTCATCTGCACAAGACTGTGGGACTCTGAACAAAATCCCTCTGCAGATGTCTGCATGTGTCTCTATATTAACGTCAGTGTGGCCACTATAGTACAAGGACAGTAGTGTACATAGATGGTAGATGTTGATCTGCTATATAATCTGAACAGAATCCTCCAAATGGACTCCAAGAGAATTAGAAAGATTCAAGAGATTTACTGTCAGAAAACTAGGCAGTTGCACCATACAATGAAATTTTGACTTTGCTGATCCTCCTTAGCTGTATGTATAAAATATAGAAAAACTCAAGCAATTCAAATAAATAAGCAGTCTTAGAGTGACAACAGCAGTAGTGTTGCTTTCGTCAACGAAAATTATGACGAAATACCGTCGTCAACGAACCTTTATCACTTGACGAAAACGAGACGAGACGAAACGTAAATGGTGGTTATGTGACGATAACTATAATAAAATATATAATACAATATTGTTGACGAATAAAAACGAGACGAAATTCGGTTTACAAAATAAAAACTCTGCTGAAATGTCTCTTCATTTTCGTTGGCCAAAACGAGACGAGACGAAATAACATTTAAATGTTTAGTCGCGTTTATTATTTTGCAGTATTTCTGTTCCCCAGGCTGTGACGTCGCACTGCGCTGACGCAGGTGACGTCACTTCCTCAATCTCCACTCGCGGCATTATTTAGATGCATCTGCGGTGGGATCTTGGCCGAGCACTGTTCCCCAGCTTTCTGGCAGCTGGGGAGAAAACGAAGAAGCGATATATGGACATACTTTGTTTATATACAAGTGGAAAACAAAACGGAATGTGTCGTGGAAAAAGACGGGGAGAAATGCGGCCACAAAATAACGCGGAAAAAGAGCATCTTCCATGTCTGGAGTGAGTATATTCTTGAGTTTATAAGTTAACAATAATATAAGTTAACCATGTTTAATTTGTGAAATGGGTTTGACTAAAAGAAAAAAATAGTTTTGTCTATACTATACAAGGAAATTATACTATATTGATTGGGTTAAATAGAATTGCAGTACTAAAAAGAGAGTAAAACATAATTTTCATTGACTAAAACTAGACTAAAATGTCATCAGTTTTCTTCGACTAAAACTAGACGAAAATAGTCAGTTATTCTGACTAAAATAAGACTATAATGCTCAGACTTTTAGTCGACTAAAACTTGACTAGATGAAAAAGAGAATGAACGTGACTAAAACTAATAAAAACTAAAATGTCAGCTTGACACAAAGACTAGACTAAAACTAAAATCAAAACAGGCCGCCAAAAACAACACTAAACAGCAGTGAACATAATTGTACATTTGTAAATTTTGGTTTGAATAAAGTGATTACGGCAGAGTTAAGGTTTAGAAGGATAATATCAACAACTATGTTACTGTACTACTTTCTAGTTCTTGACATCTGCACGGAGGCCAGTTTCATACATGCACAGTAGATCTACGTATTCCAGACATGCACACTACTGCCAAGCACGTGCACTGCTGACTTTCCAGTGTAGTTGACTCAGGTCAACATAGGAATCAGTGCAGACTCCTGTAGACTTGCGGAAATGATGAAATTTCCATCACACAGACCTTAGTGAACCATCATGTACTCACAGATGTGGAAAAAATCACACTAGCTTTAGTTATTTCACTGGACTATGACTGGTGGGTGTTCAATCAGTCTAACATGAACTATGTGTGTATTTGTCTATGTATTTTCAGATACAGAATCTTTACTCTGTAATTTCTTGCACATTTTGCTGTCACAAAAAGTGTGTATGTGGGGGCAGAATCAAGTTTTAGCAAAAGAGTGAGTGTTACAACCCCTGCATCCCTCCTTGTTCCATTCTTCCTGCCCTTCTGTCCTCCTGATGTGGACTTTGTGGCTTTTAGAAAGTGAAAACGTGTCCCATGATGTCACCGTGTTCCATTAGCGGGAGGAAATATGTTTCTTTCAAAAGCTAATTGAGAATGCAATTTAGTAGCAGAGGAACACAATTTTTGTGAGACGTGGCTGCAAATTACCGCCTGAAAAGTGTGGTTGAAGATAAAAAAAAACAGTCCAGCGTACAGTATAGAGCATGTTTAAAGCAAATGCACTGCTAAAACACAGCGAGAGCACCGCACTTACGCTTTTCCACAAATAGATGCCATTTACTTTAAGATGTACAGAGCAGAGTGCATTTGCCATCTTCCATAAAGTCCTGCAGAGAATCTTAAATTGTGCAGCACTTTTCGGACTGTAATTGACGGCCAGCATTGTCTGCCATGTCCTCCGCTAATAATACACTATATAATGCTGAAATAACTCCAGTCAGGAAGGGTTTTTTTTCAATTTCCTCAACATTTTAGAGACATTTACAAGCCAGGTAAAAGTGAGAAGAGTACAGGAAGGAATGTAAGCACATATAGCAGCAGGCAATTTAGGCACACACAGAGGCAGGAAACACAACACACAAATAGATGTGATTCACAGTAAGTGACTTAAAGCAAGAGATATGCTGTGTAGTTGCCATTTACACATAATGGACCTGTCCTATGATGTGGGAAGACGGCGGCATGGAGCGTGGGGGAAGCTACTGGTTCACTGGATGCATGTTAATGTAAAGGTCAAGCTTATTATGTTGATATAGCAAGAGCACAGTGGCCTAAACAAGCTTGTCAGGAAAGTGTCTGTCAGGGCTACAAGGCGAGCAGAAGCTTAGTTAGTGATGATTTAAGCGACGCCGGTGCAACATAAAGGGGAAATAACACTCCAGTGAAAAATTCACATAATGTGCAGGGCAAAGTGTCACAGAGATCAACAATGAATGCAAGTCAACACCGTCAAAGCTCATCCTACAGTTAACTTTATTTCCATTCCTTAGTGTCACTTACATTAAATATTACCTAAATAGTTATATTGATAAAAGGTACATTTAAATTACCCAGTGAAAATGTTGTTGCTACACAACATGTTGGAAATTGGAAAGTATAGTAAAGAAAGTACTGGCATTTGCTTTGATGTCACCGCTTCAGAAATCATGACATGCATGAAAGACATTTGCGGTATCTCCAGGGAAATCAAAACAGCTATAATATCTCACTGATTTTGAAATAACATCTCCTCTCTGAAACCTCTTCAACTCGGATGTGAGGGCCACTACAAATCCTGCTCCTTTAAGAGTTTAAAGAAATATAGGATTCTGATCAGGCTTATTCAAGACGGTGAAAGCAATGTAATTCGGTTTCATGAATAGTTAATTTTCCTCCCCCTTCCCACCCTTGATTCTCCCCGACAGATGCCCGTGTGTCCTCTTCCATTACCCATGTCATTTCCTCTCCTTCAACTGCAATCCTCACTCACGTCTTTAACACTGATCCCTGAGGACTGACATGCAAGTGGAGAGAAGCGATGGAGTGGGAAGGAGGTGGGGGAGGATGAGGAAATCGTGAAAAAGAGTGTGAAAACTAGAAGAAGACAAGGTGGTGAGAAGGAATGATTGCAACAGGAAATAATAATCATGTGTGCTTGTCTGCAGAGATCAAATATTAGACTTATAGACAAGACAGCCAGGAAGCTAACCAAACCAAGTCAAAAACAGTCGGAAACCTTGCGATATAAAAGCAATAATGCAAGACGGACAAAGGCTCAGTCAGGCGGACAGTCACACTTGAATTTACCACCTTACCAACTGTACATTCAGCTACACAAAAGCTGTGAGAACAAGCCAGACAGACAGACAGCTTTCCATCCATAAGGCAGTCGGAGAGATATGAAGGCTCACAGACAGATAGAGCTGCTGCTGCTGCTGCTGCTTTGGTGCTGTTCTTCCCCTCCAGTGACACCAGATAACAGCAAGACAAAGTAATCCACCATAAAAATACTGTTAGAGCGACCCGGAGATAGATAAATGCTGACAGAGGAGGAGGAGGAGAGGGAGGAGAGAGATAAATGTGGCTGAGGAGGGGAGACGGGGTGCCTGGACATCAGGGAGAGATGGTTTAAGGATGGGATGCAGACAAAGAAGGAGGAAAGAGAAGGAAATGGGAAGCAAAAGGGAAAGAAGAGACAAAGGAAAGAGGGAATGTAGAAGAGAAAATAACAAAAGTGTACAAAGTGACTGTGCTAAATGAATGTTTCTGTGCCACAGACAGCTGCTTTCCCCCAGACACTCAGGGCGATGGCTGATTAATGGGAAGACATGAAAATAAACGGCATGCAGAAAGAGAAAGGGGATATGGGAAGAGGAAGAGAGGAAAGAACAAAAAGGGAGAAGGCAGGAGGGACAGAGTAAGAAATGGATGATCTCAGCTCAGGATCAGCTTTCTCTCTCTGCCAGTGCTGTTCTGACTGTCTTTGTTTCTCTTCCTTTCATATTTCTTTTGTGCTATTTCATTCTTGCGCCTTATGTCCCTGTTTGCACTCTCCATAGCTTAACATCTTTCTTTCGCTCACTCTCTCTCTCTCTCTCTCTCTCTGCCTCTGCCTCTTGCTCTGTCTCTGACTCTAGACACTGTTAAATGTAGGTCAGCCTGTCTGGAAGCTCCTCTCTCTCTGTCTGTCACCATCCATTCAGTCCATCGCTCTCTGCTTCTCGTCCACTGGGGCTGCGACGTGTCCGTCCAGGGCACCGGCTGCTGGATAGCTCGCCTGGCTGGATACCGCTGGACTGGATATGATTCATATTGCATATGGAGGGTGCAGGATCTGCACAATTACAAGGCCCGGCTGCATCTATATCCTGGAGCGGGCGCAGGAGACTCCAATTGTCTTATCAGCAGCAACATTGCAGGTGGAGACAGAACATAGCCAGAACCCGGGGGTCAGCTGCTGCAAGAGTATTTTCAAAAGAGAGCAGGGAGAAACCTTTTGGCATTACTTCTCATCCGAAAACGACCCTTGGAACATTGCACTGTTCGAACGCTTCCAAAATCCACCACATAGGTCCAAATTTCCTTTTTCTTTCTTCGTGCTTTTCGTGTGTCTCTGTGTTGGCAGGCAGGTCGACTTGTACATATTCCTCTTGTAATGTCGATACTCCAGACCTCTTTGAAACAACTTTGAGGACAAGGCAAGAAAACAGAAATCCCTGAAACGTTCTCTGGATTTTACAGCAGATCTCCATAAAGAAACGCAAGACAAAAAAATAAAACGGTGTGCTGTCAAGCTTTAGCTCGTTCCTCGTCTCTTCCCTTCCAAAAAATAAGGGAGTGGAGCAGAGAAGAGTGTGTGTGAGTGTGTGTCTGCTTCGCCTGCCTGCCGCAGTGCAGAGCGACTGGCTTGGAGAAGTGAGGGAGGCAAAACGCAGACTGTTGCTAACTCTGTGGTGGCAGACTGGCAGAAAGTGTTTGAGCGTGGAGCTGTCTGGCTGCAGCGCTGAAGCTCAGCAGTCATCTGAGGCCATCAATCAGCAATCAATCACTGTCACCGCAGACTTTTGGCTTTACAAACAGCTGTGTGTGTTAGTGGGAGGGTGAGTGGGTGTAAAGTGGGTGTGGACACTGCATCATCACTCCCGGGACCACACAGACACGCAACACAGACACCAACACTCAGCACAGACAAACAGTTTCGGTTAGTCATTCTATGTAGTCAGTTTATTTGAGTTTGGATGTCTTCCAAATGTGAATTCTCAGTGGATTTTGTAACCAGCACACGTTAAATTCCTTGTTATCCCATTATGTTTTAATTGACTGAAGTGATTATATTACGGCAACCAGAAGTGTTTATTTGATCTTAGCCTATAGATTTATCTTCACCTTCCCAACAGTATCTCTGAGGCAAACATTATGTCTGAGATACTACTGATAGTACAGTCATTAAGTGCTTAAATATTATACAGATGAACCTAAAATATAACTCACCAAACCACAGCACACTGCAACTTCATTTGCACATGACAAATTGGAATCCTTTGAAAACCAAGAGGGAACATCTGATGAGATGCATCTTGGTAGCAATTAGGAATTTATATCTAATAAATCTCAAGTTTTGTGTGGTTTTAAAATAACTTCAAAGTGGCGTAGAGCACATAATAGTGATGCTCTGTATCTAAGAGTATTTCAAGTCTCTCTAAAGATATGATTATTCTCCCTTGTGGATGGACAGCTGCAGACACTACAGATGTGTAGTTGTTTTTATTAACCTACTTTCTGGTCCGTTTGAAGTCTGCTGAAAGACGTATGCATTTATCAACGTCTACGTATTCTGCACATCCATGCTACTGCCATTGTAGCGTAATGCAGGAGAATGGTCTGTATGGACAAAAGATGACAACATTTACATCATGTGGACCTCTAATATAACATGGAGAGTATGAAACATACTTACGGAGCTCTATAACTATAATGTTGGCCTGCTTGCCTGTGAGAAATAACAGGAAGTTGCTGTTTCCTTGATTCTGAAGTGAAGAAGATGAAGTCTGTTGTTGTTCTTGTCATCTTCTTACCACTTTCATGCTCCTCTAGTACTATGTTTCTCAGCCTTCCTGCTGATGTTTTCTGTTGTCTGAAGAATCAGGTCCAGAGGTGATGCTTGGCCGCATTTGGATGACATTTATTTCTGTAATGTTGCTGATCAGTTTTATGGCACTTGTGGTCCCGCTTTTTAGTCAGAGGTAAACTTCAGAATCTTTGTCTCCTGTTTTGAGTTTTATAATCTGCAGTGTTGAGCCTCAGTTCTATGTTGATGGGAAATAGGAAAGGTTTCTGCTAACTTGGCAGATGCCTACAAACATGGCTTCATTTTAACTGATCAAATAATTACATTTCAAATTTTAAACTCATGTGAGTGCAGGACAAAATGACTGTTGTATCTTTGTCTGTGTGAATCACAATTAGATACTCGACTTCCACAAAATGTAATATTCCCTCGACTGTAAAAAAGAAAATAATTGCACTGGTGTTAAAAAGGCAAAGCGAAAATAAAAATGTTTCAAGCCAAAGGCAGTACAGCATCCTGTAGGCTGATAAACGGAGCAGTGGTGGTTAATGGTGTCGTTTTACTGTCAAAAAGATCAGAAGTCGGTCAGGAAGGATTGTCTACCGAGGTCTGGTTTCAGTTTGCTGCTTCCTTCACCTCACTGTTGCTTTCACATTTTTTCTTTTTCATGTAAAGCTTCAGAAGCTAACTTGCATCGTGTCTGCTTCCCTTCGAGACAGAGATAAGCAGGAAGCAGCACAATTGTTACTCCTATAACTACTCCAAGACCAGTGGACCTTCCTTTGCCTGTATTTCTTCTTATTTATTGAGTGACCTTCTGAAAGAGATAAAACATCTATTTTCATTTCTCAAAGTAATCTTGCTATAAGAATCCAACAAGTCAATGCAAACTACAAAAATAACCAGATGAGGCACCTGAAGCAGATTTTTCCGGTTGATTGCTGCCCTTTTCTGGCCTCATGAGCCTCATCTCCTCCAGATTTTCTTTTCTTTTCCAGATTATGGACTCACCTCTTCCGGCTCTCCTTCACCACTCAAGTCTTTCCTCCTTGTTGCTTTCCGAGTTTTTCCATCTCTTCTCTCTCCAGTTCCTGCACTTCCTTCTTTACACTCAGCATGGCCAAGGTCTTGTGTGCAAGCCATCCTTTTCTGAGCTATTTTTTTTCTTTCACTGCCGTTGAAGTTGGCTCACCTTCTCCTGCTATCGGTCTTTCAGTTCATGTAACTGGTTGACTCACTCTACCTCGACCTCTCGGGTATTTTTCAAAGGCTTCTCTTATCTGATTGTTCTTCTAGGCAGCACGGATGGTGTCATTTTCTGCATCAAAATGTGGAGTTTTTCTTGAAACGAGCAGATCTTCTTTCCTTTCTGCTTTTATTGTGTCCTCTTCTTGGAGAATTTTGCCCCCTTTTCTCTTCTTTTCATAGATGGAAACAATTTCTTCTTCTATTTATCCTGCACTCTATCAAATTGCTTCACTAGTCAGTTTCCACATCCATTTTCTTGCTGAAATCTTTTGCTGTTGGTCTGCAGGTTTGCATTTACTGTATGCTTTGGCCTGTATGTGATAGTGGAGGCACCTCTGCAGCTTGTCTATGATGATGTTTTTATTACAAAACAGTATCCTACCAAATGTGTATATATGCACATATACTGTAGCTGTTAGCTATGTATACTCAAAACATTGCAGTACAGAGTAATGTTTTTATTTCATGAACCATTACAGTCATCTGTTGTGTGATCAAACACAACAGATGTATATTTGTCCACGTGTTGATTTATAAGAGAATATATGTAGTAGATATTTGTGCAATGGAAATGCATGTAAATCTAGAGTTCTTTGTAAATTTGTACTATCACCAGAATAAGGCTCCACTTGCAACACACGGCCTTGAGCTTTCAGACTAATTTAGTGATAACACATACAAAGATTGATGATTTTGACATGATTTTTTAGGATTTTAAACACCTCTGATTTTAAAAAACTCCACACACTCTTGTTTTTGAAAGTTTATACTGTATCTTTTGCTTTGAGAATTGGTTACTAGTTCGAACATATGTGCCGAAATTACTAAAAATGTCGTTCAGTGAGCTGACTTGTAAATGTGTAAATTTAATTCACAGTCATGCTATTTTGATCATCAATCATGATTGTATCCTTGAAATGGAAACTGCGGGTTGTAACCATAAATTTCATTTGCAGATGTACAGAACTGGATCTTAGTTTTGCCACAAACCCACACAAAGTGGAGTGTGAAATGCTCACTGCAAGGCTTACCAGACATAACCTGACTACACAACCCTACAGAATTTATAATTTAATTTATAACTTAAACCACTTTCAAACTGCATTTTAAAGGTTTCTAAACAAATACTGAAAATATGAGGATGCCAAAGTAAATAATATCATTTCAAATTTTCCTGAATTTATCATAAAGTAAAATGGCCATTTAGAATAAAAAAAGACATCATGTGAACAGAGGAAGTGTGATATTGCAGAAACACAGATATGCCATTCAGCTGATGACAACAGAGGAGATGTAAACACAAGTGACAGCCTCTTTAAAGCCGCTCTCTGACTTCATCTGTCTCGGTGGCCCTCGCTGCCCTTTTCCCCCTTTACCTCTCGCTCTGTCACACACACACACACACACACACACACACACACACACACACACACACACACACACACACACATGAACACTGTCAGCCACATCCTCTGCCTGCCAGGTGTGAAGAGGGAGATGGCAGTCTGTAATTGGTGAGAAAGCACTTTGTCACTTTGCTGCAGGATAGATTACATCCAATATGTTTCTAATATGATGGAACACAGAGAATAGAAATCACATCTAGCCTTGTTGCCGAAGCCTAAAGGCAAACTCCAAAAGTGAAAAATGAAATGTAATGTCACATCTTACTGCCGTTTTTTTTAATATAATGCACTTTAATGCCACAAAATTGCTCATTAATGGTAGCAGACAAACAAAGCAGGATGCCAATTTAGTATTTTGAAGTCATTTGAAGTCTCCATTATGACTAAAACTGTCGCATTTAACACATTCTATTGGATATTTTCAAGGAACTTGTCAGATATACAGAAACACAACAACAGGAAACATTTTCAGACATTTAATGTACATCCAGTCCCAAAGATATATTCAAAAAATGTTCTATCCTCCTAAATGGCTCCAACAGTTCCAAGCAGAGTCTCCTCTTGAAGACCAATCCATGCCTTCTGTGTTAACATGATGCAGATTTCATCATCCATCCAATTCTATGTGCAGCACAAAATTTGAAAGAAAGAAAATTCTGTATGTTTTAAAGGGCAGCTATATGTAGAGGCATGCCGCTATCCGCACCACAGCTGAAACTACTACTTTGATTTGTACATGTTTTCCAGCAATGGTGCTAAAAGGGAAGTTTCATATTCTCCAGAATCCTGTGCTTTGTCCACCTGCTGTGCTCAGTATGGGAAGGCAGCAAGCTCCAAATCAATGGAGCCACACTGAGTTCAGATCATGATTGGGCCTTTAGAGTGATTCACGAACAACTGTCACAGTGCTGAGGGACCATAGGAGCTCTTTAGCGAAGTTGCAGCTTGACCTCCGCTGCTATAAATGAAAGAATGATTCTGAAATTATGTACTCACTGCATTATTAAATTGATGTTTCAGAAATACATGGACTTGGGCTTGATGAACTAACAGTTGTGTAATTTCGAGTTCATCTGTATTGTTCCAAAGAGCTACAGGAAGGTTTTAGGGATTTACAAGGATTGTCCTTAACTTCTCACAGACTTAAAACTCTTCTTAAATGTTTGCTTGTTTCTTTACTTTCTTTCCATTTCCTCCTCCTCCTCTTCCTTTGACCCTGATATTGACTGACTGCACCATCAAGTCCCTGAATGAGCAGAGCTCAACTTTCCTCATGTCAAAACCATCTATGTGTATGTGTGTGTGTGTGTATGTGTGTGTGTGTGTGTGTGTGTGTGTGTGTGTGTGTGTGTGTGTGTGTGTGTTTGTTTGTTTGTCATCAGTGCTCTAAAGGAGGTAGTTGATCTCAGGAGATGTGAACACACACACACCTACACACACGCTGCTGCCTCATCACCTGAGCTTCACTCCTGGGACGCCTCCATGCAGTCTGCCTGGGGCAGGTTAGGAGGGGTCTCAGGAGGTACGCCACACACACACACACACACGCACACACGCACACACACACACGCACGCACGCACGCACACACGCATGCACAGGGTAGAGGTGACAAGGTGACACCACGTCTCCCTGATACCTGTCTCCTGTCAAAGCTTAGTGACAACTGGTCACCTCCGACACACACACATGAACATACAGACTTCACACACACAGAAGTACAAACATTCCTGTGCAGAACAACTCAGATATACGTACACAAGTATATATATTCAGAACTGTGTGCACAGATCATCTCACTGTTTATACTTTAATTCTGATGTAAGCCACTCTACAACCTTTTAATATTTGGATGATGTTCATTTTGCCGTTGACTATCATAGGATTAAGTTATTTCTTTTACACTGACAAATCAAAGATAAGATGGTTTTACCTTAACTGACATGTTTCAACTGCAACTGCAGTCTTCTTCAGAGCGTCATCTGACGTGTGCTGACGTGTCCCTTTTATCAGGTTTATCATCAAACCCCTCCTCGGTACATCACAACACCACTGCAAGAACTCAAAACAACTGGCACAAGAACTCAACAATATCACAGTACAAAAAGACGAGATATTCATTTCACACGACGTAGTTTCATTATTCACAAAAAACCCCGCTGACATATTACATATTGTACAAGAGCGACTTAAGAAGGACAGTACACTGAAAAAAACGCACAAACCTTACAGTAAATGACATCATCGCATTACTCTGGTTCGTTGCCACATCCACCTATTTTCAGTTCAAAGGAATTATTTACAGTCAAAAACAAGGTTTAGCTATGGGAGATCCACTATCTGCAATAATGAGTAATTTTTTCATGGAGGACCTAGAAACGAAAGCCATCCACACTGCAGACCTACACTCTGGAAACTATACGTTGATGACATCCTGGAAATAATAAAATCTGGACACACACGAACTTACCGATCATCTGAACAACATGGACGACACAGGAAATACACAATTCACGCATGAAGAAGAAATAAACCGGACCATTTCATTTTTGAACTTAAACATAGACCACAGAGAAGACGGCAGCATTAAGATCACAGTTTACAGGAAACCTACACACACAGACCAGTACCTCCTCTGGACATCAGAACATCCCACAGTTTACAAACTATCAGTAGTTAGAACACTTTATGAAAGGACAAGTATCATAACAGACGAGAAAAACAAACAGGAGGAGGATAAACACATCAAGAACGCACTCACACACTGCCAATACCCGATATGGGCCATCAACAAAGGAAAACAACAAGCTAAAAACAAAGTAAATAAACAAAAGGAAACACAAACAAAACGCACACAACAACCGGACAATAAAAACAAAGACATAATCACCATCCCATATATCCGTGGGATAACAGAACCCATACAGCCCATAATGAAAAAACACATTAACACAGCAGTAAAACCACATACAAAACTCCGGCAACTATTAGTCCATCCCAAAGACAAAATAGAACCGGACAAGAAATGCAGCATCATTTATGAAATTCCCTGCAAATCTTGCGAGAAAACATACATTGGAGAAACAGGCAGAACATTCAGCACAAGACGAAAAGAACACCAGACAGAAAAGGAAACAATCGGACGACTCACAAGAACACAACAAGAAAAAGCCGAACAAGAAAACAAAAAACCAGCCATCAGGGATCACTGCAAAAGAAATAATCATATCATGGACTGGGACAGGGGGAGGATTGTAACATCAGAGACCAACAAGCATAAACGATGGATCAAGGAGGCCATCGAGATCAGGAAGCGGGCGAGCTGCTCCATGAACCGGGACGAGGGGGACTACACCCTCTAATACCTAGGACTCCATCCTCCAGAGACCACCTGGCGGCGGGGGGCGTGGCCTATCTGACAGATTCTGACAGATCTGTCAGACCGGTCACATGATAAAAAAGGACATGTCATCACACGTCAGATGACGCTCTGAAGAAGACTGCGAGTTGAAACGTGTCAGCTGAGGTAAAACCATCTTATCTTTGATTTGTCGGTGTAAAAGAAATAACGTTATCCACTCTACAACCTGTCGGTGACCATCAATACTGCAATGACATGATGTTACACACTGTGTCAGATGTCAAGTATCATAACTACTTTAGCATAAATATGTTAACATGAATCTCAGAATGACAGCAAGAGCATTAGTCCTTTTTATACACCCCAGAGTCCTTCACAGCCTGCGGATATTTTGTCAACTCTTTCAGGATCGAAATGAAATGACAGGATTCTCAGTTGTACATATATTAGATCAGAAAAAGCCTGGACATGTTAAAAAAAAGTAATTTGAGGTCATTTGGAATCAGAATCAGAGCTTTATTGTCATTGTACCAACAGTACAACAGGCTTTGCTGTCCATCACTTAAAAAAAAAGCACTGTACAAACACTCTTTCACACCCACACTCACTAAATGGTGAAATTTAAAAACATAAGAGTTTTGGCTCAGTATAAAATATTGCACATAATGTCCACAGTTACTGCAACAGAATGACCACTGTGATTGCGCTTATAAAGATTTAAATTATCATTCAGTACTTTGTGCAGGTTTTAAAGGCTCTTTGGCGCTTTAAAGACGTAGCAGAGAGAAGGTCTGATGAGAGAGATGGGTTCCATCTTTCAAGATGTTTAAGGTGCCCCATAATTTTCTGGGATGTTTTTATAACTCTGTTTCTGTGCAGTTTGTATATGATGTAGTGATACTAAGTCCTTGAGCAGCTCTGCAGACAGGTTGTTTTTTTAAAGTGTCCTCAGAAAGTCAGAAAGTAGAGCTGCTGTTGAGCCTTTTTGTTGGTTGACCATGTGAGGAACTAAAGGAGGAGACCCTCTGCAGCTCCTCCCCTTTAATAGTTAGTGGACAGAGGTCATCTTTATGCTTTTTAGAGGTCGAGGATGATTTCTTTTCTCTTCTTGTCAGACTGCAGACTTCATCCCTGTCATCACTGTTTGTAATGAGACCCACCACTGTTGCGCAAATTTAATTATTGTGTTTGAGGGGTGTGTGGGAATGCAGTCAGATGTAGAAGGAGTAGAGCGGACGATCAACACTGAGAGACAGGCTGGAGGAGATCAGGTGACAGAACTTGTTTGTCCTGAAGAACTTTTGCATCCAGTAATACTCAGACATACCAGAGCTGGACACGAACACAATCTAATCCAAGACAGTGTGACAGATCTTCTGAAACAGATGTTTTTAGTGTCTTAGATATTGATATTTGTGCTGCACATACACTGAAGACATCATTACGACACCCAAGTTACATCTCTTTATCAAGACAGAAATGTAATTTATATCTAAATTGCACATGCCTCTGAAGCTGACAGTGTTGCTATGCAACAAGCACATTTTTGGGCTACAATAAATGAAAACTAATTAACATACCCACTGTACAATGTACAGATTTACTGATGCTGAACCTTGGTTGTTAAATATTCTGCATTGCCTTTGCAGATATTCTTACAAAGCAAATAATCAAATCTATAAGACTGCACAAATCTAAGAAATATTCATGAACATGCACATATAGGTTTGTCACACATCTACCTGCTGAATGTGTGTGTTCCACCTATTCACTTCCTTGCTACTTTAGCTCTGTGTGTGTGTGTGTTTGCTCTCACCCACAGAAACAACCTTGAAATGCGACAGATGTTCAAATTCAAACCTGCTGAACTTCACAAATCAAAGCTTGGCCACTAATAATGAGCTCTTGTCAGTTGAGAAAAGGAGGGATTGTGAGGTAAAATAAGATCATATACACACAGACACACAGACACACACACACACAGCTCCAGTCACACACCACCAATCATTAACAGCTAAGCTAGGGTCATACTTTGCAGCTGCTCTTTCTGGATAAGATAAGACTTTGCTGGCTGCTGAGACAGAGTGTGTGTGCTCTTGTGTGTGTGTTTGTGTCTGCATCTTTGTCTCTTTCTGTGCCTGAAAACACCTGTTCAAACAAAGCTTTAGAAATATGACTGAATAAATACATTTCACATATACAGTAACCAGCCATCTGTCTGTTACAGGGTTGTAAAAGACTTTGCTGGGAACACGGACTTTGATGACAGTAAAAATATAATAAATCAAAGAGCTTCATTGTATGTGCTGTGGTTCACTGATACATTGTGTGGACTCTGTCATGTGAGCCAGTAAAATTTGCAAGAAGTTACGTTTTCTTGCAGAGTTTTAAATATTTGCCACACTGGATGAAGAGCAGTAGGGAGTCATCCAATGGCTCACTGCAAGTCTGATGTTTCTGCCATCTGATAAATTGTGTGCTAAGCAGAGAATATGTTGTTTTTTGTTTGTTTTTTTTGCATACACATGGACCCATGTTGTTTTAAGAATAGTCCCAATTCTCCGTTTTTTACATTCCAGTTATCCGAATCTCAAATCCATTTCGCCTTCGTACGTAAAGGCTCTCTCATTCCACTGATTAAATCATTTTGCAGCTACTGGAGGAGGCAGGTATGTGGTCCATTTGCAGGGTCTAATTTGACTGGCATGCATTGTCAGGGCATGGTTAAACACATCAGATCCACTGGTTAGCTTGATTAACTCTTGCGCAACCAACATCAAGCTGCTGCAAAATGACCCGGCAGATTTCTGTGTGTTTGTGCACGTTAAAGCGGTAACTTACTGCTTAGCATTCCACACAACCTGCCAGGTTATGCAGCGAAAATAATGAGGAGTGTTAGAGATGGTGACATCTCTGAGATGCAAGGGGACGTGGAGTTCATTTCCATGAAAAATCCTGAAACAATTAAAACGTTTCTACCTTCTTTACATCACTGACACCCGTCCAGACAGAGCATTCCCACCTGCCCTCTTTCAATACCACAACTCTTTCTTTTTAAAGGGGTCTGACCAAAGTAGAGCCTCAAGCACTGCATTTTTAATTGCAATAAAGGTCGACTCGTGGCAGGGATGAACAACAAAGCAGAATCATGATTATTATTATAATTGTTGGTTTTTGTTAAGGTTGTTCATTACGTTGCTTAGCTTTCCCATTAAATAACTCATTCTTTAGAAGCGTATTTATCACAGAACAGTATATTTTCTGTTTCTAATGCTTCTATTTTTCACTCATGTCTGGTTATAACCCGTTTTTAGAAATATTTCACTAATTTGCTTATTCTGTCGTTAAAGATCAATATTTCTGTAATGGATCGGCTGCTGTTATGATTCAAAGTTCGAGCAGCTAAACTCCAGGCAGGGGTTGTGACAGCTGTTCAATACACACCTCCATCAATATTTAAATATGGGAAGATTTTAAGTTTTCATGAAACTGAGTGGATGCGCTCTGAGTGGGTGGCTGACCATATGGTGTCGGTATTCTGAATAACAGATGACCTCAGATCAGATTTATCTTAGGAGGGAGACGCGGAGCAAAAAGAAAGAGAGATGGGGCTGCTTTGGCAACATTCTTCATCTAACATTCATGCCAATAAAACAAACTGACCTAAAGTGAAGAGAGAGAGCTGAGAGGCAGAGGAGGGGATGACAAGAGAGAGTTCAGAGGGAAGACAGTGAGAGATAACTCAGAGGGAGGAAGCCTGTTTAAACAGAGAAGCACCAAATTCCTCACCAAACCAAAACTCACACTCAAAGAGCTTGACATGCTCCCCGATCCATGCAAATCTGTTTGGCAACTGAAGAAATCTCAACATTATCATACCACTATATTAGATACCAGCAGAAAACTATCTGAATCTATACTGAACTTCTAAAATCTTTGAATCTGATCTATTTTCCTTTACAGCTATACAACTGCTATTTCTTTTATTTATTAATCTACATCTCATATCATCTCTTTAAATACCTAGTGACTGAGTTTTCTTAGCATAACTGCATTATTGAGTGCATATGTACATATATAGTGTAATAATGTGCCCATTTGTTAATTTGTTTCCTTACATTTTTATTCTTTGATTGCGAAGCCTAATTAAGAGAACTTAATTATGGTCTTTCTAATGAAGTAAATTCAGTTTTCGTGAGAGCGAGAGAGCTACAACAGTGGTTGGGAAAATTAAGAGGGGAGTTTAGAGAGAGCGAGAGTGAGAAGCAAAGAGTGAGGACTGACAAAAGAAAGTTGGGGGTGGAGGTGGGGCACAAAAAGAACACCTGTTGAGATTAGGGTTGGCACGCGACCCACTCCAACTCGCGTGGCAGCTGCACCTCACTGGAACAATGGCAGTAAAAGAGAGAGAGGGAAGAAAGCGAGAGGAAAGTTTGAATGCGCTACTTATCCTTTCGGGTCGTGTGTGTGTGTGTGTGTGTGTGTGTGTGTGTGTGTGTGTGTGTGGCATAGTAATGAGGGTGAGTGAGAGAGGGAAGAGGGAGGGAGAGAGAAAGCGAGTCAGATAAGTGTGCCAAGAAAAAGACGTGTATTCAAGTTAACCATGAAGCCAAAACTGGGTGAAAGGTCTTATTTATCCTTGGGATTAAGAATAGAATAGAATAGAATAGAATAGAATAGAATAGAATAGAATAGAATAGAATAGAATAGAATAGAATAGAATAGAATAGAATAGAATAGGATAGGATAGTATAGAATAGAAGACACCTGCTCAAGGTACTGAATGAGGTGTTATCTTGAAAAGCCACCAGCTGTCCCTCCAGGTGCAGAGAGTTGCCAAGGAAGACTTGATGTTACTTAAAATTTGGCAAACATTAGTCTTCAGTAAGTTCATACTGACCTTAACACATCCCCACAGGGAAGAGTATTTGTATTTATACTTGTAAAATAAGCCTCAGTGTATATTTTAAAGCACTCACAGGTTAAGTCATCCACCAAAGCAGAACCTCTTCTATAGCATATAGGCTTATATGCTATAATGTTTTCCTGCATTTTCTTATTAAAATGGCATTGTGCAGCAGTGTGACTTTATGAGTTAACGCTCTTATTTCCATTGCAGTTATGCTCCATGAACACACAAATTGGAGCCCAATTACCCGTTGCTTTACTTGGATGCACCGCAGATATGAGGCCATATTGAATATAATTGTACTCAGTGAAATGCATCCAGGAACGTTGGTGACTTTACTTTCATACTAATTTCCCAGCGGTGGTCCAAGTCACCTCTGACTCTCCTTTCATTAAGACACAGAACATCTGACCATCTCTATCTCTCTCTCTCTTTCACTCACACACACGCACGCACACTCACACTCACACTCACACTCACACACTGCTTTCATTTCCAATTCATTCCATATTTTTGATGGTATTTTTTTTAATGTGCAGACTCGTTCTCCCCTGGAAGCTGGAATCATTAAAGTGGGGGCTGATTACAAACCAAACTGTTTTTTTTCTCTACTAACCACTAAATTGCTTTAATTTACCATAAATTTTGCATCCTGTTCTACCTCTCTACGGTCTGGTATAACTTGCTATAACACACACACTCACTGCACAACAGCATCGCTCGGATGCCTCCCTGTCGCACAGAGACATTATGTAATTCACCCCTGGTAACTGTTTTCAATGCTCGGCCTGATCTCTTTACCCTCCTAAATTCTCTGCAGCTCAGCCACGCGGTGTTCTCTCCGGCTCTGCGACGCCATCTAGCGGCCCTCCACCTCAGCATTCTAGTTCGCTCACTACTGTGCGCCTGCCTTTAACCCTCCTTATTCCTCCTTACATTTTTTTGACTCGTTACAAATTTAAAGTGGGTTAAACCAGAAATTATTGTGTTTACTGGATGCGTCACGAGGACATTACAGTAGAAATAGACAACACTAAGAAAATGTAATTTTGGAAATGATGCCAATGGGTTTAAAAGTGCATATGATAAGATTGGCGACAAAAATGAAATATTTCATTGGTCCTAATTCTTTATCTATCTTTGTACACAACTTTTATATTGATGTGGGCATATTTACCTCCGTGCGTAAAAGTACTTTTGCGCACAGAGTGCAGTGCCGTGCGTATTTGTGCCACCCGGTCTTGTTTTTGTCACTGCTCACAAAAAAACTGCACTCGATGTCAGTTTCGGGGTGTGCGGATGTGTGTGTCCTCACAGGCAGTTTGCCCACACAGATCTTCGCTCCCCTTCTCTTCTCCCCTGTCTGCTGTGCTGGAGAGGGGCTGGTTCGATGTGTGTTATGTGACAAAAGACCGCCCAACCCCGCCTCGCAGAGAGAGAGGGAGAGGGAGAGAGCGAGAGAGAGAGAGAGAGAGAAGGAGGTGAAGCTTGGAAGCTTGGCTCGGAGTCTTCTCTCACACCAGCATAACGATTATGAGGTGTCCAAGAGACATTTCCCTGTTTGTGCAGCAGTCAGTAAGAGGAGCTCAACTGTTGAACGTGGTCTTGTTTAACATCATGATGAGCAGTGACCCCCTGTATGCAGACAGCCACCTATTAACCCAGTGATCACTTTTAGAAATTAAAAGAATGATCCACTTTTTAAAAATACTAAATACTTTTAAATATAAACAGCATGTGTCTTTATACACATTGTGCGCCTCCGGGTTCTGTTTTTGCGCACCATTCACAACATCCCCACTGTAAAGGAGGCTGATATAACAGAGCATATTTCTTTTTTAATCTGGCACAGTGGGAAACTGTACGTGTTTAAATTGCCATATGGCAAAAGTATACTCAGCTTTCCCATATAGCTGCATGTTAATGGTCCACACATGGGCTGCGGGTGAGAGAGTAGGAAGGGGGGTTCATAACATAAGCCAGTGTCTCTTTAAAAAAAAATTGAAGTTTCTTGTTGTATTCTGGAATGAGGTCAGACACGAGGCTCCTCATTGCACGCGCTGATTATTATTAGATTCCATTTTGGGCCAATCAGATCCGAGGGGGCGTGATTCTGGCGCAAAGGCAGGGTAGCGACAGCGTGCCATTGGTGGATTTTTATCGCCGTTGTATCACGGGAAGGGATAAATGCAGGCGAGGGGGGCCGGGTCTGGAGGGCTGGTTAAAACGCGACTGTAGGTCTGCGGATGGGAGGCGGACAGTGTAACTCGCTCTAGCTGCTTTTTTCCTTCCCCAGCATGCATGGCTTTTGTTTCTAGGAGAGCTGATGCAGAGAAAAGCACTTACCTTACACACTCTGGGAGTCCTTTGCAAGTGCCCAAAACGCAGAGAGTGGCGCCCAGTCTCAGCTGTGTAGACTGTTTCACTGAACTAATCTTATAACACAGAAGGAAGAGACTGAGAGCGATCCCAGGGTGCACAGTGGACAGTGGGCTGCACCGTCCGAGCTGTTTCAACTCCTACAGAAGCTGGAGATTAAACTTTTACGCATCCAGCCGTTTGAGGCTCCTCTGGACTGAAGTGTTTCCGAGTTTCCTGCGCATCTCAGGAGTGAATTATTTCTTGCACTGTTTTTTTTTCCTCTCCTCTCAGCTCAGACTGTGAAGAGGGGGAGAAAAGAGCTGAGTTTGCTTTAAAGTGAATCAGAGGACCACGGAGAGAGGGAGAGAAAGAGCCAGTACAGCCCTCTCCCTCTGTGTGCAGAAGCGGGCAGCATGGTGCAGAAAATGAGCCACACAGAGAGCACCGCCGAGGCGCTGTCCTTCTTCGCCGGGGATTCGAGCTCCGACTCCGGGGCGTGCATGGACCTGGACCCGGCCGCCTCGCCTCTCTCCCCGGGCTCCACAGCCTCCTCGACCGCCGGCGACAAGTTGGGAGACAACCCGGCGTGGTGTAAAACTCCGAGCGGCCACATCAAGAGACCCATGAACGCGTTTATGGTTTGGTCGCAGATCGAGAGGAGAAAGATCATGGAGCAGTCCCCGGACATGCACAACGCTGAGATCTCCAAGCGGCTGGGGAAGCGGTGGAAGCTGCTCAGAGACAGCGACAAGATCCCCTTCATCAGAGAGGCGGAGCGGCTCAGGCTCAAGCACATGGCGGACTATCCCGACTACAAGTACCGGCCCAGAAAGAAGGTAAAATCCAGCGCATCCAAGCCGGGCAGCAGCGGAGACAAGGGAGACAAACTTAGCAGTAGCTCGAACAACACCAGCACCAAGACATCCTCATCTTCGAGGAAGAATGGATCCAAATCTACCACCAGCAGCAGCAAACCCCACAAATCACTTTTCGGGAGCAGTAGCACCAAAGCATCACTGTTTGCCTCTGAGCACCCGTCAGAGCACCACCACAACTCCCTGTACAAGTCCAAATCCGTCTCCTCAGCCAAGCAGATACCGGACGGCAAGAAGCCCAAGCGGGTCTACGTCTTCGGCAGCAGCGGGGCAAGCCTGAGCGTCAGCCCGGCGTCCTCCGTCGTGGTCCCGGCCAGCCCCACGCTCAGCAGCTCGGCGGACTCCAGCGACCCACTGAGCCTGTACGAGGACGCGTCCAGCGGCCGGGAGGAGGGCGCAGACTCCCCGGGCAGCAGCGGCAGCCTGAGCGCGTCTTCGGAGCGCCACGGCGGCCACACGTACAGCAGCCGGCGGACTTCCTCGCCCACTCCCTCCGGCTCCCACTCCTCCGCCTCGTCCCACTCGTCCTCCTCCTCTTCCTCGGAGGACGAAGAGTTCGAGGACGACCTGCTCGACATCAACCCGAGCCCCAGCTTTGACAGCATGTCTCTGGGCAGCTTCGGCTCCTCGGTGCTGGACAGGGACTGGGATTTGAACTTTGAGTCCGGCTCCGGGGGGTCCCACTTCGAGTTCCCCGACTACTGCACGCCCGAAGTCAGCGAGATGATCTCCGGGGACTGGCTGGAGTCCACCATCTCCAACCTGGTGTTCACATACTGAGGAAGCAAACGGGCGACAGACGACAGGTAACAATTCCTGCGCGTAAAAATCTGACCACAAACAGAAACGGGGGTTCCTGCGAGTGTGGGCGCAATAGTTTGTTCTGACTACAGCAGACTAGTAAAAAGCCACTAAACTAGTCCCCGTCCCTTCCTGCCTCTAGAGGCGAGAGCTACGAGTCCTTGGAAAGCTCAACTTTAAAGCGAATAACTTGCTTTTTGTCCTTTTCTTCGGATGAGTGGACTGTGGGACTCGGTACCGGTGGAGGAACCAGAGGAGGAGCAGACTGACTCAGTCCTGGACTGTTTGAACTTTACTGTGATTGATTTGCACGTTACGCGGTCCGCCGTTCACTTAATCAATGTTGTTGCTGAATTTTTAAAAAAAGGGACATTTCACAACGTTTTACCAATCGCCAAGTGAACTTCACCACTAAAAGGTACAGAAATAGGACTGACTGCCGTGCAACGTTTTTATTGTGGTGTGTCACCGAGAGGGATTTTTTAAAATGAGACCGAGGTGGGTTGATGTTTTTGTTTTTTAAAGTTGGATATTTTTCTCAAAAGCAAAAAACCTGTTAAGCATGATAGCCTACTTTGTTTCCTATCTTGTGCTGAGATTTTCTGTAAGACTGTCGAGCAGTTCAACTAGTATTAGGGTTATTTAAATGGATAGGTGGCGCTCGCTTCGGTTCTTCTCTATAAGGAAAAAAAAGGACATTGAAATAATCACCAGCTGTCGTAATTTTTCAGACTTCAGGACTCAAACGCAACTTCAAATCTGTGCTGAACTTTATACACGTGTTCTCTGATTCAGGACCAAAATTCTTTAATTTTAGATGATAGCTATAGAGAAATCCTCACCGATTTTTTTGTTGTTTTTCATCCTCTGAGCTTTGTTTTGTACATGTATTCAGATGCCATTTTATATGGGATGTTGTATTTATATACTGGGCCAAGCATTTTTAACTTTATCATTTTTTTATTTTCGTTTTTATTTCTTGTACACACGATCTAGTCCATTTCTTTTTCTAACACGGTTGTTTGTCAGTATGTCTGTCACATTTCCTTCTCAGGCGAAGGGCTAGAGTTTTAAAAACACAACTTTTTTGATTTCTTTTTTATATTTAAATGTACACACTTTTGGACACTTAAAAGAGAGGAAACAGTTTGATTATTTTCTCAGTGTATTTTTGTACAAATCTATATAGAAAAATGGGGAAGTCAACAATCGGTGTGTGTAGCCTACTAATACAGCTGTATTGGATTTCCTAATTTTTAATACCCCCGGCAGACTGGTTTTCATGCTGCCTTCAAGTGCTCATGACAAGCTCGTATTTCTAAGTTTCTGCAGACTGTTGAAATGCTTTTGCAGGGACAGGCAGCAGAACAGACCTTATAAACACTGTGGTGCCTGTTGTTTGATTTTTAGCAGTTAGAGGCACCAAATTTTGTACTTTTAGTGATGGAGCAGAACATGAACCAGGTGTGCAATTCGTGTTTTACGTCACCAAAACAGCCAAACTTTGTCACTTCTACCAGCAAATACTTGTAACACTTATCTGACACCCAACCCCCCCGAATCTACCCTGAATATTGGCAGTGCAGGAGTAACGCACACTGCAATTTGGATTTTTCCCGACAGCACTTGAAAGCAGCACCAGTCTTGTATCAGCCTACCTTCTACGTTTACAGTGCCAGACTGCAGGCTTCTTAAAGACACAGGAGGCTTTATTTCCAGGGGCTGTTCCTGTACACCACGTGGGTTTAGCAACAGCATCACTGTCTCCAGCAGCCACTTGTTTTTGGTTTTGCATTTCCCGTCAAGTATCTTGCCTATGACAACAATGAGGAGATTGTAGCTTTAAATTTGACGTACTTCTTGATGTTTTCATTAACTGATGTCACATTTGCCAATCAGCCACTGGATCCAACAGGTTCTCAACACAACAGCAAAGCAAACAGCAAAAGGATGACAACATCAAGCATATTCAAATTTTTGATTTGAGTTCCGCAACACCTACTTGTACTGCGTTTCTCATTGTATTTGAATATATAATCTTTTCTACTTGTCGGCTAACTATTAGCTAATAATTGTTTTAGTATCTTTATGGCATGGTGAATAGCATTTGTATTTCAGATTCAGGTTATTAGCTGTTGTGTTTTTCAGAAAAAAATGAAAAAATGAGCAAAAACGATGAAACGTGAACTCGATCTTTGTATATTTGACTGTATCATAAAGCAAAAAGATTGTGTGTTTATGTACGTTGTTGCTATTGAGGACAGGCACTGTCTAGAACTGCTATCTTTTACACATCCTTACTTACATTTAAGGTGGTCAGTTCAGACTGTTTTTTATATATATATGAAAGCATTTTTAAATATATTAACTTTATTTTTCATCCATCCTGTGCAATATGCTGTGTAGAATTATCATTTATTGTCTCTAATCATGCCATAAACAAAAGAAACCGCCCTTTTTCTGAGACCCAGAGAGAGGATGGGGAACTCATGCCAGCTAAATTGTGTCCATTCACTGCCTGTCAGATTGTTGATACAAACTTGTGTACAGAACTTTTTCAAGGAAGGAAATAAATATCAGCTGGAACTGAAACTCTACAACTCTTTTCTTGATTCTTCAATGTATTGTTTCCCTCTTGGAGCCAAAATGGAACATGTTTGTTTCACAAATAAGGAAGAAATGACATAACATCAGCTCATTACCAACACTCTGTTTTGATCAATATTTCATAGCATGGGACTTTTGGCACTGCTTTAAAAAAAAAACACATAAAATTACAATATAAGCAACATATAGGTCACTGAAAACATTTTACTCAACTTTTTGTAGCTGCAACACAGTTTAGTTGTGATAAACACTGACTGTTGATAACAAATGTGTGGATCGGTTCCCAAAATACTTGGGATAACCGATTAAAAAAGGGGGTCTACTTTGGGGAAATCCTCTTCACTTCTATGGCAACATGTTCCTAAACAACCACCACATGGACACTTCTTTAGAGAAAAGCCAGTAAGCAATAAACTAGAGGTCATTCTTTAGTGATAAGTTAGTAAAATCTTGCTGTGTGAACTCTCCTATGCATTTTTGAAAGTTCTTGGTTCTCAAAACATCATATTAAGTCCACAACTGCACATACTTCTGACTTTTATAACACAGTGTCTTGTGCATTGAGTGTAAATGGTCCATACATAGTCTGCAAACCTTTTAGAAATCTGACTGCAGCACTCTTATTCCCTGTTACAGTAGTCAGGCCTGATCTTGAAAGAGTTTCACAGCAGGTTCCACCTTATTATACACTATTCTGTTAAAAAAAAAAAAAAAAAAAAAAAAAAAGAAGCATTTGGGAAGCCTACAACTCCACTGTAGATCTAAAATATAGATGCCTTATATAGACTCAGACACAGACAATCAATGAGATTATTTTAACCCCATCATGATATATATTTAATAAGTTTTCACGTAAAGCTCCCATAAGGCTTAAGTCAACATCATACATTCAGACTGTATCTTAGCAGGGGATGCTGACCTGGGACCTGGATGTCTCATATCGATGATTATATGACCATATGGCATGACCTAACTCTCAGTCTACAAAACCACGATAGATCTGGTTCTTTAAACTGTGTCGCTCAGGGTTTTTTTTTTTAAATATCAGGAGAAAACCTCATGAAAAGCTCCACTCATCTGTTCAAACAGCCATGTAAAATTGATTTGTGGCTTAAGGGGTTAAGAATCAAATGCATTATGTATAACCTGAAACCATGATGTTACTGGGAGAAAACAGAAAATAGCCCAGTGTCACTTGTAGTAAACAGAACAAGCCGCTTGTAGTGCAGACAACACGGAATCACATTGATTAACCTGTGCCTCAGATCATCTTATGATGTGCATCATCAGAAGTTTATTTAAATTACTAGAATATTCAGGTTCATGTGATTCTTTAAGAGCATAAAATACTATTATAAACATAGGATGGAAGGACTGAATGATCTTTCCTGCTGGATATGCCTGCTTATATGAAAGATTTTCTGCACCCTTTGTCACATAACTCCTCTGGATATAGTCAGAAAACACATCAAAAGCCAAGAATAAAGCACGAAAAGCTATTCTAAGCAGCTGCAGTTGACCACATGAAGCTTCAGCCTGAGCTCAGCTTGTCACAAAGCTTAAGTTATGCTTGTCTAATTGCCTAAAATGTGTTCCTTCTGCAGAATAACAGGCTGCACATGTGTAAAATGTGCAGCATTAGTAAAAGCTGCATGCATGGAGCCACCAGTTTACTGAAGTTAGTTGGAGAATGAGCAGTTCAGTTCAAAAGCTAAATCTTCTTTTCTATTCTATTCTATTCTATTCTATTCTATTCTATTCTATTCTATTCTATTCTATTCTAGCCTGTTGTGCTGGATGCAGCCAGCGCTCAGACAGTCATGTTTCCCCTTCCCCCTCTCCCAGACAGACCCTCACTGTGGGGGAAGGGCTGTTTAGGCAGCAGCCAGCCAAGGGCCCTCCAGCATAGCTGACAAGCATGTCTGTCTGTCTGTCTACAGTATGTGCATGTGTGTGTGTGTTTGTGTGTGTGCATGACACTACATGACATGGTTATCTCTGGTGCAAGACAAGCCCCTATATGTTTATCTCAAATACCAACCATACATACTTATTCTATTCTCTTTTCACCTATTGCATAATTGTTTAATTCACTGTATGAAATTACTATAAAGGCTATTAGTGTAATTGGCTATGTGTTATGTATTCTATAATTATGTATAGTACAGACACCATTGTTGTTTTTTTTTTCTCAGTTCATGGCTCTGTGCATTTTTAATGCTGTAATTGGATGTAAAATTACCTTAAGATACCAAGACTTTGGGTAAGTGAATTAGTCTTGGTGTTATGAGCGATGATGCACCATAAAACGAAGACAGGAGGCTAGATAAAGATAAGTGTAAAACATAAAGCAGACTGTAAAATGCACTTATAATTGTCCATATGTTGTGCTACATTCACTATATGTAAAACATGCTTTATGTAAAAAAGAGGTACTAGAGGAAATACGAGTGTGCAGGAATCCATGAGTGATATTATGATGCTGCTGCTCCTATAAATAAGCCCTTAGCATCAAAGTAAGATGCAGATATATGCATTTTATTGCAGCTTAATTGGCTGTAAGCAACGACTAACAGCCTTTTCAACTGGCAGTCATATGTGTTTTTGTAATACGCGCTGCATATTACTTTATTTCTTAACATCCTGGTGATAAATATGTATCATGCAAAGAGATAATATCTGCAGTGCGTGGTATAATCTTGCATATTTCCTTACAGTCCCTGCACTGGTGTGTGTGTGTGTGTGTGTTAAGCTCCTTAAAGCTGTATGTAGCCTGTTCAGTGTGCAGTCTCATGCCTGGTTCAGCTGACTCCACAGTGGGAGATATGCAGGCAGCAGCCAGGGCAGAGCAGAGCGAAGCAGAACAGGCTGACTGCTGGAGTCAGTGGCCCAGTAAAACCACAGCAGGGGGGATAAGAGCTCCGCCGGAGGGGGGTGGGAGAGGTATGACTGTATCTCTATGTCTGCCTGTCTGTATATGCAGCTCAGCCCAGAGGGGGTGGATGGAGCGGCAGCGGCGGCGGGGTTATGACTCCTTCTCTCCTCTCTCTGGTTTATGCGTTTTCTCCCTTGTTTCTGTCTTTGTACAAATACCTTGTTTTTCACTTGTTTCCACTACATTCCATTTTCATTATTTATCTCCATCTGTCTAGCATATGAATGGAGGACATGGTGGTGCTGGAGTCACTTATCTGTAGTTTTCCTACCTGGCTGCCTCTGTCTGGATGTTCCCACAGGGTTTCCTTTACACAAACAGAAACATCACACACAGACGAGTTCCTGTTTTATTTGGCTGTTTTTTGTTTTTTTTTTTTGTTTTGTTTTGTTTTGTTTTTGGACCCAGGTCTGGGGTCGAACAGGTAGAACTGCAGAAATTACATTTTTATCTGCCTGTGGATGTGTGGTTAATGAAAATATACACCTGTCAGGTTGTTTTCTTTCCAGAGTAGACTTACAACTGGGAGAGAAGAGACATGATTATGACTTTTTCCCAGCATGCACCTCAGACTCTAACTCAATCACATTTTGTGTTACTTTCAGTTCTGTGATGCTTGAAATAAAAATAGTTTGACCACACATTTTCTGAACTCTCACAGGCCATCCATGTCACTAATTTATGTTAAAAGTTGTTTGACTGCTGTCTTCAGTACATTCTGGGATGTAAATCAGGTTTATTTTGCATGTGAATGATTGGAGTAGTATAATAGTAATAATAAAAATTGCTAATTTTGCTCATGCATATGCATTTAAACAATAAATTTAGTTGGATATAATAATTTGTACTGGGGTGCAATTAAGTAGTACACTGAAGAAAGATAATTACTGAACCAATCTAAATTAATTGCATCAATTAGTCATGCAATTAAATTAAGTTTATCCAAATTAAGTGAACAAGTACTATTAATGTCACTGGTTTCAGTTAAATCTACTTAAATTATTTATCTTTAAATTAGTTATGCTGCAGCTTCATTTTACAGAAACTCAATTTGAAGCTTCCAAGTTTACAAATTAGGTATTTGCGTTACCCAAATACAAAATGTAAAACACGAGCTTGTCATGAGATTTGCTGTTTTTTGTAAATCCGGCTAAAAGAAAAGACAGTTGAGTTGCAGCATAAAAAAATTGAAGAAAGGTTGACATCAGACACACAAAGGAGCTGAGAAATGGAGTTTTGCACTTTTGCTGAAATCAAAATACCACTTCAAAGGGAAAAAAACGTAATTTTAGGCTGACAGAATCCAGGAAAGTGGGTAAACTGCCCTCATCAAAGCATAAAGATTAGTGAGAATCAGTCAGAACAGTACTTTATTTCAAATACAGTTCAAATGCACTTTTTACAGTGTAATTATACTTTTTTTAAAAAAACCAAATAGTCCATATATTATATTTAATATAAATATACGTGTATATTTAATTGTTTTCTACAAAGACAAAAAACATAAGGAAATGTACTTTTCAGTTTAGGCCCTTCTTTTCCTCTCTTTTTTCTTTTGTTTTTACATGTATGAGAAAGATGACAATTATTCTAAACCTCACAGGTCCAGATTTAGTCTAATTAATGCTTTTAGGTTAAGTTTCCACCTTAAAGCAGCTCCACTGCTCCATGCCATTATATTTTATTTGCGTGCATCTAAAATCAAGGAGACCTTTTTCCTTCCCTTTGTCTCCTCCTTTGTTCCTGTGCTGTCCAGACACAATGGTGGTCTCCAGGCGCTGCATCCAGCAAAGTTTCTGTCAGGCAGCCTGCACCATGAGGACACAAACACTGAGACAAAACAGAAAACAAGAGGAACAAAGGCACAAATGATGAAGCTGTTGAATGTGGAAGTTTTCTAGGTGTTTCTCGAGTAGCCACTAGAATAAAATAAGCAGACAGAGGAAGAGGTAACATTCCCCAAAGGGAAGAACCAGCCAGACAGCAGCTTCAAAGAGGCGTTAATGCGTAAACAAATGGCAGCCGACTCAAAAGTGACATAATTGAAATGGAATAAAATACTTTAAAATAGGAGAAATGGCTAAATGTGTGATAATAAGATGGCGGAGTTAATATACTGATTTTGGGAAACTTGTCAAGAGAAGTTTAAATAAATTAAAATAATCTCCAATTAGCCTCCATGTTTGGGATCCTCAGTCCGATATTGTTGTGAGCCGAGTTGTTTGACTTTGAGAGGGCGGGACTCCGTGTGGAGAGCGAAATGAACTAGGCGCGGCCAAAAGGAGCCCCATCCATCTATCACACGTGTAGACAAAGGGGGACTTCACAACACAAAGCTAGATGTGTCTTCTCAAACTTTTTTTTTCCGCGACGCACGGCAGCGCGCACCGCGCCGGCCGACCCCCGCAGGTGAGTTGTCTCCGAGCGGGATCCTGCCGCTCATTTCACCCCCGGAGCGATTTTTCTGAATTTATTTCCAGTTAAAAGTTGCGGCTGTAGTTGGTGCGTCAGCGCTCAAACTTGAGCACAAAGCAGGAGGGAGAGGGAGAGAGACATAGAGAGACCGAGGCAGCGAGAGAGAGCGAGAGGAGCGGTCCCCTTTTCCTTTGTCTGATGCGGGGCTCTTTGAGGAGAGAACTTGAGGGGATGCTCAGACACGCATCTCCACAACGCGCAATAACGCTCAACTTGTGCAAATTAGAATGAAGTGACAGCGCGCTTTCGTGGAGGTGAGATGGAGTTTGTGCTGGTGCCGTATTTTTGTCTCTTGGGGATGTTGCGACACACAGGACAAAGCAACTGGCTGTCAGAAGTTTGTGGAGGAAAGGAGCTTTTTACGCACGCAGAGACAAAGACTAAGTGACCTGGCTCAGAAATAGTTTGTGACTAGTGTTTTTTTATTTTTCTCCTGCAGTAGTTTGGGGACAGCAGTATTCGCGGTTTGGCCAAGTTGCCACTGTACTGTGGGAATTCAGCGCAATGCAATCAGGTGTAAAGTCTCCAAGTAACTAAACGGTGACAGAATTAAACTTTTTGCACGAGTGAGGAAAGATGTTTTGAAGCAGAAAGGTATCAGGGGATGAAAATAAAATAGGTTCGTCTCGAAAATCTCCAAGAAACTTGTAGTTTATTGGAAACAGATCAACAGGTATAAGTCGTTGCAGCTTCTTTGTTACTGTAAAGGCTCCTTTGTTCTCAGTCATACAAAGAAAAGCAGCAGAAAAACGCGCAAATCCTCCAGGAAACAACTTTTTGGAACTCCTTAATTTAATTTCACGGTCTAAAAATGTTTTAAATTTAATAGTTCTATATTGCAAACTTTTAAATAAGCTTTTATTTGCTTCTTTTACTTTTAAATTTACAAAAAACCCGCCGAGCATCTCCAGATTAATAGTTACGGACTCGAGGTTTATTCCAGTTTCGTCTGGATTTTTGTGTGATGACTTAAAGTTAAGACATTAAGTCTACATGATTTTACAAAACTTTCTTTATCTTGTGAAGGTGTGGCCAAACAACTTGTATGAATATGCTGCATTCCACTGTACAGTAGCCCTTCCCTTCAACTTTTCATCGGGAAACATACAAGAGGATTTACATTTAGAGGACAGATTTGTAATGTGAAGCAAAATTTGTTTTACCATCTGCAGAAAACAATTTTTGGTTTTGCTTGTTTTTAACCTTTTTCAACTAATTTCACACTGTTACAACTTTTTAGATATGATTTAACATTTAAAATGTAATTTAATTTTCCTTTTCATTTTAAGGTTTAAGCAATGAGCATATTTGTTGTTAATATATAGTTTTAACTTCAGTGCTCTCATTTTTTTTCTTGATTTCTCTGTTAACTGTCCTTAGGTGGGATTTGAACAGAGATTAACCAGCAAAGCATTTCCTCCTGCGCAAGGCCGAGGAAATAAAAATATGTGGAAATCACATGGAAGATGTACAGAGTCACCTATCAAGCAACTTTTAAGACAAAGAGGAGGATTAAGAGACTGTGCAGTTTTCTTTTGGAGAAGGTGAAGACTTATCTCATAAGGATTTAGACTTCAGCAGCAGCAGTGCCAGTCGGATTGGCACACTTGGAAATCTAAAACTCATGGAGACACTTTGAGGATTATAAGAATGTGTAGTAAGTCTCTCTACAAGACATGTCCCAGGCCAAAGTCCCCCGGATAGCAGGATATTGCATTTCTGATCCTCCTCGGCCTTCGCATGGGTAGGTGATATTACTTTTTAGTGGGATGTGGGATTTGGCTTTTGATCTACCACTTGTTTGCAGGACTGGAAGAGCTGTACTCACTCACATGCACACTCGCATGTGCACATCATCCAATTTATTTTTGGCTAAACTGAGTTACTCCTGTACTGTATAATGAATGTAACTATGGATACTACAGTAGGTGAATAAATGCAAATCATCTGATGAAAGTTCGTTTTGAGGAGCAACTTTAAAAACTGCATCTTGATAATTCCCAAATAATTTTTCCACTGACTGCTGTACTGCAGTACTTTGGATATATAATATTAGCCATTAGAGATCAGAAAAGAAGACAATTTAAGTGGTTAGAACAGTGATGATTCTGGATACAGAAACATTGCTTTCGCCTACGGTTTTGTGAACGGACACCACAACTTTAAAGCAGATTTTTTCACACTTGTCATGCACTTGGATACACACTCAGCCAATGAATGCCGAAAGCCTCTCAATGAACATCTGTAGTTTGTCAAGTTAGTGGCACATGAGCAACAAACTAAAAGTTCATATTATCTTATGCAAATTTCTTTAGCCATGCAGTTGGGTATGAGCCACTACCTCATCAACCTTTATCCTTAAATTTAGGTACATTTATACATACATGGCCCTGAATAGTTGTAGAATATCACACACAACATCAGTGTCCTGTTCAAAGTTTTTGATTCAGCAGGTTTGACTTTGAAAGCTGTTCCACCTCATTCAAGTCTCCTTGCATCTGAGATGGTTTGTAAAATCAGCATTTGACTATAAGTTGTGTGAAGTGTGATCTGATTTGCCGTTTCATTGCACTGTGATTTGTAGTCAGAGAAAATGTGTCTTCAAGTCATTCAGTTCACTGAGGGGACAAGACGAGAGCGATAGCATCTCAGACTGAAGAAGCTGCTTTTGAATTCTGCCCGTTGCTGCTGCAGCAGTTACTTCAGACTTCAAGTCTTCTCGACTTAAAAAAGAGTCACAAGAAATGCAGGCGGCCTTCTTAACCTGTACTTGTGCTGTACTATTTGTGAGTGTAAAGGAGAGAGAAAGCTGGATTCACTCCTTTCTCTCTCTTTGCAGCCCAACCTTTATCAGTGATGTCATTGAGAGCCAATGAGAGCGTACAACGGTGCTTGTCAGCATCCAAGCTCCGCCCCCAGCCTCTTTGTGCATGGCAGCCCACATGGTCCTGCAGCATCACATTTTCTTCATGCAATAAGCTGCAGCAGCGACACACAGATAGAAGAGATGTGGCTGTTGGCTATGTGCTCTGATGTTAATCTGTCATGTCTATTCAGAAATTAGCTGTTTATCACTGTGAGCATACAGTATGCAATATTTTTTACAAGAATTATTTGCCAAAAATACATCAAACGTTCAGAAATTAAATTTAAATGAGAGCTGAAAGCCGAATACAAATACTCTCTATTTCACATTTGGCATGGCATTCTATTAATGTATGCTGAAGTCTAGAAAGTACATTATATATATATAAAAAAGATTTTATATTTTCCTTATATCAGCTAAAATCCAACCAGTAGCTGAAAGAATCTAATGGTACCAGACAGCATGTGTCAGCTTAATAACAAATTGCATGAACTTGTCAGCAGTGGAGTTTTAAGGGCATTTACTTGCCTCCTGGGGCTCTTGTGGCAGAGCTTCAGGTCACAGCCTGGAAATGACTGGATCAGTGGGAATCGAGGTCAGTCAGCACTGACACACAGGTGGGACAGATATAGGTCAGTGGTGGAGTATGGCTGCTGATGAGTCATGCATCTACAGTAAGGAAGGATCAGAGAGAGTCTGCGGAGCGTTTTATCCACCAGACGCACAGGAATCCTTACCTTAATTTCTGCTCAAGCTGCTCTTGAATTTCACCTTTTTCTTTGGTTCCACTGAACTGAACTGAATTGAATGATGCCTGCAACGTTACTGCTACTGCACATTTCACTCATTTCAGTTGCTTTATTTGAGAATAATAATGTTAACTTTGGCTCTTTGATGTTGCGTGTAAGTGAATCTGATGTTCTTGCAGATTAAACCGTGCACCTGGAGCTCCACATCTCCCCTGCCCTCCTCTTCACCTGTGATACTGGAGATTACAAGTGTGCAGATTCAATCCGGTAGCCAGATAATGAACCTATGAATAAAACAGAAACATCAGATGCAGCATAGCTAATCATTATGACGGGCCCGGCACTGAGCCTTTAACAGGCATTGCACTGGCATGGTTCCTCTTACAATGCAGCACGCGCCGCTGTGTGCAGCTTAATTACATTGCTTATCAGTAAACGCTATTATCAAGTACAGTGCAGTTTTTCGTAGCATTTGCCATTCGGTGGACAGTGTGCGAGAGCATACGTTCTTTTGTACAGTCTCTCCAGTGGGAGCAGCTAATCCACTGAGTTACATGGGACAACATTAACATAGCAGTCTGTGGCATCTTCCACTTCTGAAGTCTCAATATCCATCTAAGCTGGAATGCTCATTAAAACGGGCGATGGTTTAACATCCCCTCTTTCTTTGCAGCATATGCACAACTAAATCTGTGTCACCATAATCTCTCATTCATCTGTATCTGCTGTTACAGTCACATAGAGTTCATTCTCCTTCTGGTGACGACAGCCGCAAATCATATTACTGAGTTGGAGCGACATCATACCTGAGGCTCACTGATAGCCATCCTGCAGATATAAACATATTTAAATCTGCATTATTCTCATCCAGTTATGTTACTGTAATGCACAACGTGTCCATAAGCTGGACTGATGTTATGCAAAGTGTATTAGACTAGAATACAACATTAGGCCTGGAGTAACTAATCGCTCCCATAAGCCTAATTCTCTCAGACATGCTGTGGGCAGCCTCAGGAAAGCTATCAGGTTTATTTTTACTGCTCATTGCATGTAGCTTGTGGGCACTGCAGCTCGCAGAAATCACTATAATACATGTATGTGTACACGAGTTGTATTTTCTGGTTCATCAAACCACAAAATGACAGCAAATACCAGTTAAGGTCCAATCTGGTTTCGCAGCATTTGATACTTGCACACGCAACATTTGACCCAATACTGTGCATGTTTACACTGCGCTTTTCTAGAATTCCTACTATTTTTACCCTCAGATATGTAATCTTTGATGTTCGGATACAGCCGCTGACAGATGGCCAAGTAAATTTTGAGATGGATCTTCAAAGCGTAACAGCCGCTCAGACAGATTTTGTATGTGTTATATACTACAAAAAAGAGAAAAAAATGAATTGGTGGAGACGAGCAAGTTGTCAAAAACGGCAGCAATAATAATCTTAATTTAGCCCATCAGCTGAATTTAGGTTGATGCTCCTTTTGTGCGCAGCAGTGAGTCACACAGGGCGCTACACTGTGGGTACAGTGCTGTGAATTACAGTGCAGTAAAACATTAGGCCCACCATTACTAATCATGACGACAGTCCTAATTCTCCGAGCTACAGGCATTCTGTGGTCATCCTGTTGCAAACTATCAGAGCTTAGTTTTACCACTCAGCGCCTGTAGCCTCGAGATAAGTTAACGTGCTCTGCTGGCACGCTAATACATACCAGCACTGGGGGACAGGAATAAATTATTTCTTTATGACTGCGCACAAGGCAGAGCGTTTGAAGGAGGGGAGAGAGGGAACGTAGGGAGATGAAGCAGAATGAAGAGGCATGGGGGTAAATGATGGGCAGGAGAGAGAGGAAGCCAGACAGGAAATATAAGGATGCAGATTGAGAGGGGAGAAGAGTTAGAACGAGAGATGAAAAGGCCAAGAATAACACAGATAGTCAGCTTTATAGTGCTTTTTATATCAGCTCCGTTTATAGTAATTCTCTCACCATGACTGTGGTGAGAGAAGCAGTCGTAAGTGGAATCGTCATTTTATTTTCAACTTTGAGACATATATAAGAGATAACTGGAAAGCCTTTCCTAGATAGGTAGCGTTTGAAGCTGTGAGCTCAGCAGCCACACAAGGTTTGTTTTGGAAAATAATAACTGTACAGATGCATTTCACTGCTCTGACCTGAAAACTGCTCAGCCTGAATCCACAAACATGCGACCTTTAGAGGGATTATGTCCTAGTTTGAAATACCCAAATCATGCAATGAGAAAGAGCTGGTGGATAATGTTAAAAATTGTGAAATTATCCTAAAACACACTGCTTTTAGTGGAAAAGTGATGATACAGTGGCAACATTTAATAGCCACTTTAGATCTCATGGGAGAAATGTGTACTTGACTTTATGATGTCGATTGCTGTTTAGTTATTTTATGTTTGGGTTTAAATGTTAATGTCTTGTTTTGCGCCACATTGTGCGCTTATACTTTTATGCCGGCTGCACATTTGCCCTGTGGGATTTTAGCGAAGTCAAAACCACACTGCAGAAAATTGCATGACAAATCAGTCGGAAAACACATAAAGGTAAGCGCCAAATCAAAATGCGCCGGATGATGGCTCACATGGTGTGTTGCACAGCAGGTTTAACCGTCTCTGAAGGTGCTGCTTTCTGTCCCGGCACAGGTACAGACACTAAGACACATTTCCAACAGCAGCAGCTTTAACCAGTTGTCTGTCTGTCTGTCTATCACAGATCAACTTATTACCTCCATAAATGCACAGCATGTTGCTGTCTGGGGATGGACTGATAATCCCTCTAAAGACTGGGGTTTTATCAAAGCTAAATCTGCTCCACACACACACACACACACACACACACACACACACACACACACACACACACACACACACACACACACATAGGGACAAACATGCATCAGGAAAACCCACACGAGGGAACACACAGACACACGTGGCGATGGACTCGGCTGGCAGAAACACAGACATACGTGTAAAGACGAGGATTTTATCACAGACAAATCTGTTATTGTCTGGTAGTTAGGAGATTATGAAACGGTGATTTTATGGGCACAAACGCACACATGTGCCATTAGAGGATGAACACTGAAGGTATAGCGCAGTTATGTGATATCAGCACTGGTCTGGTTTATTATTGTGACTTTATTAACATGATAAATACTCAGTAAATCACGTTTGGCGACAGCTTTTATTGTATGCACTGTTGTTTTTTCACCATTCTTTTAATATATATTCTTCCACATTCAAAGCCAAACTAGTATGTTTCTGTCAGATTTGGATTTAGGCTTTTCTAGTAAAGAACTGATAGATTCCAGTGGTATCTTCTCCAGTCACCAGCCCCACTTCTTTCATTTTTAGGAGACACCCCCCCCCCCCGTCAGACATCATGTTTTCCATTTTAAAAACAAGAAGCAAAGAGAAATGACCCCAAAAAGGTGGTGTGACTCCTGCTGTGTCTCAGGGAATCAGGGAATTTTAAGTCAGGCACCGTATCGTTCAGCCTAATTGAAATGACATCTGTCTTGGGCTAATTGATCGACAGCGGTGCCAGACCACAGTGAGTGAGGAGATGTCAGGACGAGGCTTAGAGAGAGAAAAGCTGTCGGTGATGGAGCTCCAGCCTGCAGCTTAGCATGCTGCTGTCCTGAGGCTGAACCTAGACTGAGCTGTTTTCTCAGACCAGTGACTATGAGCAGAGTGAGGTCCAGCATTAGTTAACGGTTCAGCTGTCCTCTGTCTTCATATGAGAGTACATGACCTGACTGTCGCTGCTCTGCTTCATGCAGAGTCATTCTTTAACTCTATGGACTGTGATCAGCGGGCAGGAGTTTATTGTTTATCTTCAGGTTTTCATACAGGTGAAATGTTTCCAGCACAACACAAAGTAGTGGTGTTTTCTAGGTTATGCATAATTTGGTAAAAGTAGGAAATGACACAAGACAGGATGAGGCTGCTTACCTCCCTTTTCTACTTGTAAACAAATCTACAGTAATTTTCTCTCACATTCCCCTCTACGAAATCCTCCTGTCAGCCAGAGAGTCACGTTTCTTTACATTAACCTGCACCATGAGTGCAGAATAAAGCTTTTTCCTGCAGGCTCAAAGGAAAACTAATGCCTCTCATTCTGTTTGAAACTGGCATCCTTTGATTTTCTGTGGACTTGCAATGTTTTGACAGTAATTATTTAAAATATTTACTTTACAAAACAAAAAAAATGATCACAGTAAAATAGCAAATATTTCATAAAAGGATAAAAGCAGGAGAGAGTGATGTAAAACCACCAGAGGAAGCTATAAATGAGCTCCAGTCCTGCTGCCCTGGAAGTGTCACTTAGCATTTTTTTTCTTGCTTTGCTTCAGTTTTTAGACACTACATTTTGTCTTCACTTACTTAATGATATTGTGTATTTCCTGTAACCGCAGATATGAAACGAAACATAGAACAGATGTTTAAATGTGACATTGCACTGTCTGTCTGCTGTGATGCTAATCCACAGGACAGTGGCTATTTTAGAGCTCAGAGCTATTTTCAGAAAGTTACTGCAAGGACAGATGCAGCTGTCAGATTATAGTTAGGTGACGTATTAGTTTTAAATAAGGAGCATTTTGCCTCATCTTTCTGTGTGTTTATTTAACACTCTGTGTTATATGCTGCTGCTGGGGCAAATATATTCTAGTAGGCTAATCCAAAATGTTATCTTATGTCATCTTTTCTCTGCACCTTGTTAGAATTGAGTACTATGGCTGACTACTACTGAATCTGATCTGTTTTGATGGAGATATCTCTGAGCTTAGCTGGATATGCTGTGATAAGTCAGATTATGCCCCGTAACAGTAGCCGAGATATCCGACTTTAAACTGTCCCAGTCTCTGCCTTTGTGGGTCCAACACGCCTCATTCTTCCTTTGTGTATCCAGACAAACAGCTCTGCTTTCAGGAATATGAGATTATTTTTTGTTACTATCAAGATTACAGCATAGGAGGAAGGTCTTCGCATCATGTGACTCAGTGATAACAGATCAACTCAATTCAGTGATGCTTTTTGTGGCCTTTTTTTTAATAATCAAATAATTCTTCTGAACTCTTGATGTTCACACTAATTTTAATCTGTACATTAGTATATACTACTAACCTATGCTTTTGGGAAGTTTAATCCATAAAAACATCTATTTCTATTATCCCATGTTCTCTTTTATCCATAATCCCAAACCTTATGTTCTTGTAAGATGCAGATTTTGCTGATTCTTTGCTGTATTAGGGTGTTTATCAGATCCTAAGATGACTCAGAATTTATCGCTGATTGCTTTATTTTTTCTATAATTTGCATCTGAGATCATCCTCATACGGGAAAGTCTGTGATATAACCATGACAGTAAAAAGTTGGGTTTCCTGGAGGCAGATTATGCCTCAGACTGAGCGCTTTCCCGTAAGAGTATCTGCGCTGACACGATTTTCCAGTCCAGTGCGAGGCATAATCTGAGTGCCGGGAAATAGGTTGAATAAGCCCGAGTAAATGTCTGGCTCTCAATAATGTAGTAGTTCTGAGCTGGATGCAGCCTCTGGGATGGACACAGGTGAATGTCTGATTTCACGTAAAAACACAAACATGAAGATGGAGTCGGTGATTCTGGAGAAAGACTGCAGATATTTAGTTTGGTAGCTTATTTAGATAGTTAGCATGTTCCAGATTCATCATCCCTACTGTCCTCATTTCCACTGCCCTGTCCACAAATGCAGACGTGCACAACCTTGAATGTGCACGCAATGCACTGGTACAGTGTTGTGTGGATGGACTGAGTCACTTTGTTTTCTATTTACAGAGTCAGGGCTGAGTACAAACATTAGATTTTGTTTTTTGAGCTCACACATTTATTTGGCGCAATTGATTTAAAAGCAGTTTAACACTGTGGGGACATTTATCGAAATAAAAATATACAATTTAGCTCGAGGAAAGCTAACAGTGTGAGTTTGTTCCATTGTATTTGGTAAGAAATAAAAATAACATCAGATTGCAACTTGAAGTGAATGCTTTTACAGACAATAAACAGGATCCAGTGGAGAATAAAGGCTGACATGTTTCTTTTCAGGGTTTTTTTTCCACATGAGGTCAATGCGTAATGTCTGGTGGGAATGTGGCTGAATAAGGCCAAGTCATGCCCTGCTCTTATTATTATGCATCTAATTAATATGCGTCAGCTGTTAGCTATTCTGTACTGTACTGTGTTGCCAGCGTCGGTTCACAAGGTCAAATTCATGGTACTTGTAAATGTCCTTGCTGAATAAAATTAGATTCAGGCTCAGACTGTGTGTAGTGTGCGTGTATGTGTGTGTGTGTGTGTGTGTGTGTGTGTGTGTGTGTGTGTGTGTGTGTGTGTGTGTGTGTGTGTGTGTGTGTGTGTGTGTGGCTTGCTGACAGTCATTGAAATGATCACACATAACTTGCACATCCAGCCCACACAGTGTTTGATGTGCAGCCTGTGGCAAATGCTCACAACACCTCAACTTTAAGCTCTTATTACGACCAACCATGCGATGCTGAATCACATGTGGACACAAATCTCTTCCCAGACAAGGTCAAGGCTACATCTTCAGCCAAGAAATGAGCTGAGTAAGCATGAGTCATGCGTTCAATTATGCATTAGCCAATTACCGTGTGCACTTTGACAGACAGGTTGTGTTAGCTTTCACATAGCTGTCACAGGCTAGACTTACCACTGACTCTGTAATCTGTTGTCCTTTCTTGGAAAATGGTGATTTAATCATCTCTAACTGAAAACCTCATAATATTATTAACATTTACTGTTGTGTTAATTTTAAATAATCCAACTAATTCACATCCCTGTAACTGGTTACCCAGTGTAACCAGCTAACAAGTGTAAATGCTGCACTGTATCTGTGCTATATTCAGGTTAATAACTCTTTAACAAGCCTAATTTGCTCTTTTTCCAAATTAAAATGGTCCCATGTAAATACCTAAATTGGTCGAGAGGGAACTGAGGATGCTGAATTACAGCTTAATTGTCCATTAATATGACTCATTTAGTTTTATTACAAATTACCTGCCTTCACGTCACCACTTCAGGCATCCTGACTGGCCTCATTCTGGATAAAATAAATTCATCTAAATATTCCTGCACATACAAACTTGATCCTTTTGCGCCATTTAGGTGAGTTTTCTGTTGGGTTTGGTAGATAATCCACTTCCAGCCTCCACAATATTCACGAGTGTAAGTGTTTCCAGCGTACCAGTGACTCTGTATTCATTAGAGAGCTTTTGTGAGTCTTCCTCCTGCTGTTTATGTTTGCTGTGTGAATGTGTGTTTCTGTGCTGCTGCTGTTTGTATGCAGATAGACTGAGGCTGCTTTACCAGCTACTTACTGAGCTCTCTGATGTCCTCAGCTACATTTGTGATAATGAGAGCTGCTGACACGGTAAACTGTGGCCACTCAGACACAAAGATATTCAGTATGAAAGCAGGTAGACACAAGGACACTTGCAAATAGGTGTTTACTCTTTCTTTTTCAACACTCCTTCCATTTCATTGCATTTCTTACCATCCACCTTATAATCTATTCCATCTTGCTCTCCCGTCTGTCTTCCCCTCCTCTCTGCCTCTGTATTTTTTTCTCTTTGACTTAGTTTTTCTGTCTGATTTTCTGTATCACACTCAGACACACAGTGAGATGCTGCTTCGCCACAATAGACAGTGAGAGCGCTGCGCCAGCCTCCTCTTCAGTTCACCGCCAGTTCATTTGGCTCCACACTGACAGAAATGATGTGAGACAGAAATGCAAATTTGACAGTGACAGCAATACCAGCCACAAATGTTAGCATTACCCCTCAAAACTTTAGGTACCAATTTGCATTTACTTGAAAGGGAGACTGCAGACTTTTTGACATGGGTTTGTATTATTCTTGTCTCAGTGGAACTCAGACTCTCTTAGACTGATAATATGCTGTCACTTTGTGCTGATTCATCTATCCTCGGAGCTTCCAAAGAATCTAAAAATACTCTGTCAGACCTCGTGAAAACAGAAGGCGTCTCATTTTCTGAAAACAACACACAAAGTGGCATCATTACCTTTTCAAAATACAGTGTATTCTGGGACATTCTCAACAGAAGTTAGATATTAATCCCTCAGTAACTTCCTTGTAAAGACTATTGATCCAGTAAAGCTGATGGTTTGGTGCAGTCACTTTTTACAGTGTGGCTGGCTGCTGATCCGGTTGGCTGACAGTGAGAGGCTAGTTTACAGGCTGTTTCACAGCCTCAGAATTCAAGCTAAAGAGGGTGTGGAGGAAAGACAAGTTGTCCTTGTCATGTGGAGTATTTTTTTCAGTTGGATTGTGCCCTTAGACAAGAATGTAAGAATCCCTGCTGAGTTATGAACTCTCCATCAGTCTGTGTACGTCTCTCTCTTCATCTCAAGCTCTCACCCTTCTCCACCACCTCATCTGTCACGTTTTCTCTTTTTCTCTCTCCCCTCTAGTTACACTTTGACTTCTTTTCAGCCTCTCTCTACTTTTCTCTCCCTCAGATTCATGCTGGTATATATTGCTGTCTTTCAGAATTTACATTTGAAGCTTCCTTGCTCCAGTGCAGTCCTCCTGTCCCGGCTGGGATGTCTGTCTGTCTTTTTCTCTCTTCCTGACGGTTTCTCCTGATCTCTGGCTGCCTCTCTGGCTGGCCAACTGTCTGCTTCTATTTCTCTCTCTGTATGTTTCTGGCCGTGTCTCTCTGTCTGCCTTTTCCTCCCACTCTCCACCTCTAACTGTCTGCATTACAGCATAAATGTGCTCAAGTGGTGAGCAATTTTAATGCCTGTTTCACTCTTCTTCTGTGTCCTTTTGTCAGCCATTACAGTTCTTCATGTCTATAATAGCTGCTGATCAGTTCTTCCCTTTGCAGGTGCACTGCTCAGTATGACTGAGTTTCTGTCTTGCAGTGTCACCTGTGTTCATCTGATCTCTGTGAGAGTTTGCTGCTTTAGAAGGTTTCCCTCCTCACATTACCTCCGACCTGCACGAGAAGGATCACGATTTATTATTTTCTGAGTGAGTTTCAGATTACTTTGCTCATTTGTCGGGTTACCACGCTTGTTTGACTGCACAGATAATGGCAAACAAAAACCAGATCAGGTTAGGTTCAGGCCAGATTTATTGATGGTGCTTAAATTATGGTGTAGTCTATAGCAGATTTGCAGAGTTGCTGATTTTAACCTGCTTCTGTTCATAAGAATTTGTCCTGCAGTGAATAAAACATGTGCTGTCCAACATTTACACAGCAGTTATGGTGATAAGTTGTGTTAAAAGAAAGAGCCAGCAGATGTAATCATTTCAATATGATGTAGTTTGTTTTTGCTAGATAGTTCGTGTCCATGTACCTGCATGTGTGTCTGCGTCAGTGTGTGTCTGTTTATGCCCATGTGTGTGTTTTTCTGTGCTTCTCACGAAACTGTACGTGTATGTGCGATTTTATCCAAATACTGTGCTGCAGAATTGCTGAGTTGGTCTGTGTTTACTCTAAGGTTCCAAACCAATCCAGGACATCTCTTAATTGTTGACAGAGAATTTCCTTTCAACAATCCCAAACCATTGGATCTATTGTCTTAAACTGGAGGCCATAAAACCCAGTTTCCCATAGAGAAGGGAGGTGGAGGGGCATTTTGAAGTCCAAATGTTCTTATCTCATGCACTATTAAGCGAGGCAGTGGGCTGTGTGGGTAACACGGTTTAGAGTCCGTCTGTCACAGCCTCGGGGTATGTAGCTCCGAGTGCACACACACACACACACACACACACACACACACACACACACACACACACACACACACACGTATAAAAAGTATGCATATTTACACACATGGAACCACACTCTGCAATGCACACAAACACCTCTTTCTTTCATTCAGCCATTAGCACACACAAACAGGCCCACCGCCTCGGGGCTCTATAGCTCTGGTCCTATACGGCCTTGGTGTAGGTCAGAGGGGTCGACTGAGACTCACTTCATTAATCACATCTGGGAAGCGAGCAGCTTTTTTATCTGTGTGTTTCCATATGTATTTAGCCTTTATTCAACTTTGACTGGAGGCTAATGTATGGAGCTAAAGCTGTCTTTCAATTCTTTGATTTGATCTGGGGAATAATGAAACTAAATAAAAAGTGCTTACATGCTGTATATGAAAATTTGCTCTTTAACTCTTCACATCAGGTGGTAAGTGAGATTCAGTACAAGTTTTTACTCAGAATCAATCAGTTTTTTGCACAGAGTAATTATTTCTTTTGACTAGCTTGCAAACAATCCAGCCGTACAACTGCAGACACTTTAATATCAATGTATGGATGAATAATGACTTAATGCAAAAAGTGATATGTAAGAAACACTGCAGTAAGTTGTTGATGTCTAAACTTTTTTTTTTTTTTAAAAGCAGCCTTTTATCTCTGTGTCAAAGGTGGAATGTCACTTCATGCAGGTGTGTGTGTCATTGACAGACTTGCAGGTAGAACCACTTTGGTTATTCAGAATAACAAACAAAGCCACTAATTTTGTAGAAACGGTTTGACTTTTCAGCACACAAATTTCCATGAAAGTCAGTAAACACTTAATCTCCAATCTTAGCCGCCTTCGGAGGGATTTGTGTTTCGTCACATTTGATTGTGTTTTGTTGAAATTTATTTTATATTTATAACATACATCAGCAAGAACAACTGGCAGCTTTGATTAAACTTTTCTTGCTTTGTTTTTACAAACTAAAGCGCACCAACCTTGATTCCTCCTTCAGCAGGGATCATCATTTGCCAAATCATTTCAGCATCTGTTTAAGTCCATAATATGCCATTTAAAAAGTAATGAATCAACACTAGCTTGGGCTCTGAAACTATAATTTACACAGATGTAACACAATGGCATGACTGTAACACAGCACTCCTAAATCAGTTGCAGCTTTAATGCATGAACTGATTAAATAGTACAAAAGCATTAACATCATGCTGTTATTGAATGCACATGCAAACATGCTGTCATCATTTACAGTAAGCCTGGAAGTAATGCTGAGCAGGGTGAGTTGCAGTGTTACTGATGCCACACTTCGTGTGTTGTGTGTTTTGCCCTTGACTGCTGCCACTCCCGCATGCTTAGAAATGAGTAGAAAGACAGAGAGAAGCTGCATCATTAGACTGAGGATTAAGATTATCCCCTTAAATTCTCAGACAGAGGATTTCTGTACTGCAGGCACCATAGTAACGCCACTCAGTCAACTCCAGTTGGCCAACATCAGGTGTTTCTCTCATATGTAAGGCGGCTGTTGTGTGTGATGTGTGTGTATAAGGGAGTATTTGTTTGTCTTTGTGAGCCTGCCAGGAGAAGTAATGTTTGATGTGTGTGCGCATATGTGAGGGTGACAGTGGGTGAGGGGTGTATTTGTGTCAGCACAATCAACATGGAAGCAGAAGAGAAAGGAAGTGAAGGATGTCGGAGCATATGTGTGTGTACCTGTGTGTGTTTGCTGTGTGTGTGTCGTTGCCATGCTGACATAGTTTTCTTAAAAAAACAAACAAAAACAAAACACTATGCAGAGCTACAGAGAACTTAATTGAATAAAATGCAGTTTACATTGTATTAGTGGCCCCCTTGTGGTTAATGCGATATAACATTTCACTCACTTGGCAGGCCGGAATAAAATATGTGCAGCTGAAAGGGTGTGTTAGCTCTGAGGGTAGTTCATCACTTATCAAACATCTCTCTGCTTCTGGCTTCAGTCTCAGCTCATTTAAAAACCGGAGCTTTCACCAACTAAGTTAGAATCAAATCTTCTGTTTCTTTTACTTTGTTTCCAGGTTATCCAGGACTGCGTTTTTTGGGCCGTCGCACAAAACACTCGCACGCGCTTCAAGCTTTTGCTGAGTGAGTAACACAGAGTACGACAGACTGTGTGTGAAGTGCTAAGTGAGCAGAAGACTCCATGACAGCCTCTCACAGTGCTCGCCAACAGCATGTTGCCTTGGCAGAAGAACTGTCCTTTTTGCACAGCTAGTGGTACCACTGATCAAATGTGTTTGTGTGTATACGTCTGTGCATGTGTGCGTGTGTGTGTGAGCTGCACTTCATACTGAGTATTTCTCAGTTTGTTGAGTCCGAGGAGGCGAGCGGCTTCCTGCTCTGATAATGACAGAGTATGCATTTTAGCATGAGCGTGGTGTTATCTGCTGATCACATCAAGTTAAGTCCACATTAGAGGGTTTGTATTGAGAGCCGATATCAGCGTGCCATTTCAGCTCGTCTGTCGAGTACAGTGGACATTATTTGCTCGTGCGTACACATACACAAATTTGCCTGCAACAAACAGAGTGAGGGAAATCTTCTGACAGACTGGTGAACCCTAAAGTGGGTTTATCAACAAAGCACTTTGCGGCGGTGAGGAGGAGTAAGAGGAGATGGAGAGTTGAAAGTAGCAACGGGGGTCTTTTCTAGTTTAAAGTTTACCTGAGAGTGAGCTCAGGATCAAGGCCCAGCTGGCTGACTCTCAGCTGACCCAAAGTCTGGGGAAAAAAAACACAGCTATTTCAAACTTTAGGAAGTTGTAATCAAAGACTGAAGAGGGAGAACGAGAGAGTGAGTGTTTAAATGATGGTTGATGAGTCAGAGCGACTGTTATCTGTATTATCTGTGTCCTTTCACTGTATCCTTTCCAGAAAAGCAAGAGTGACAAAATGATAACTGCAAATGAAAACAGACTTACGCAATGAAATCTGAGTCGTCACACTAATCAAAGTTTTCCATCAGACGAACAAGGGGAATTTGCAGTCTAGAGTTTTTGTCATGATGACCGCACTGTCAGAGAGGTGAGACACAGAACAAAGATAGATGTCTGAATATGCTGCATTATTCTCTCAATGTGACTTTAATTACCCGCCGCTCAGCCTCATCACTGTTTTGTAACAGTATCCAGTGCTGTTTTGATATGACTCAACAAGCCTGTTCTATTAATTAAGTCGCAAAGTTGCCATCGCAGCCAAATTTTCAAGTTTAGGGATGTCCTGAGGTGGCTGGATTTTTTTTTTGTTATCACAGTCTTCTAAATTTGGATGAGCAGACTAATTAGAGGGTGAATCTGGTTGCATAGCACTGACTGCACCACTGATTTTTATCCAACCTTAAAGCTCACCAGAGGGCCGTCTTGGTGTCTCAGCAGAATTCATTGCATACCATCACAATTGTTGATGCAGCTCACAGCCCTGGATGTTGTTTCTTCCTGACACTCTTCATTTCATGCTATGAAATTTGGATAATGTGTTTAAAGAAAGCCACCTTCCTGTACATTTTGAGACAAACATAAAATGAAGGCAAAAAATACAAATGTGGGAGAGAAATCCAGGATACACTCTTGCATATTTTAAGCATTTTATGCTTTTTCTTTTTCAACTATACATTCTAGCCTGTACAGATTTCCTAGCTGGGGCTTAATGTCTATATCTATCCTTCAGAAAAACTCATCTATAAAATACCATAAGAATGACGTCTAAGGCTCTTTATAAGCATCATTATGTGAAGTATCAGTCTCATGGGATGTTACTTTCCACTTACAGTGTATCTGCATTGCCAAAAGCAAAGAGCCTGAAGTTCAGCCCATTAAATGGATCCAAGTTATCCTCAGGCCTCTTTTGAGTCCAGCAGGGTTTTATGAGGGTATATTTCACTGACTCACTGGCACAGCTGAGCAGGGAAATCCTTCTCTTCACGGTCTAGTTGGGATGACTGATGCAAATATGCTGCTGCTGAGTCCAGACACTGACACCATCATCACAGTGACCCAGTTAACGAGAGAGAGAGGAACAGAGGCGCACAGAGATGTTCCAAGTCATTTGTGACTTACATTTATTTTCGTGATTCTACACGTTTTAAAGCACTTTCTGAAGCTATTAAAGCTTTGAGTCATTCATGGGGGCTCTGTGATGTGGGAACGACAAGGCGAATGTGCAGGACATTTTCTGGACATTCAATAAAGAGACAGATCAGCTTCAGATCATTTGTGATGTACGGTATATTGTATGTTGTCTGTGTGACCACACGTGTTTTCCATCTGCACTTTCCTAATTGACACATATGGCAGATATTAGCTTTGCATGGAAGCTCTGTAGGTCGTCTTATTCACAAGCAAGATGATGTGACTGTATCATCTTGTCATACTTTCAGAAAGTAAACATTTATTCAAACTTTTCGGCCTTGTAGGGCAACCGAGTTCATAGACATGCATGCTCTCCACATGCACCCCAATGCCAAGTCCATCAACCCTCTGAGTGGGTCACCGGGGTGCGTTACTTAAATAGATGGTGGAGCAAGTTCCTGACTAGTGGATTGATGTTGACTATGAAGCTCATCTAGCAATGGAAGCTGCCAGTCCCCTTTGGCCACAGCTTCCATCAAAAGAGGTCTGCAGATGCAGATGGATGACAGGAGGCCCAGGTGGCAGTGGATAGGTAGCGGAGTGAGCCGACAAACGACCAACATCTCCACTGTGTGAGAGACCATGCAGCTCATTTTCTCTCTACACTGTTTATGTAGTTGTTGCAGGCTGTTGGTACAACAGAACAACATGCCTGGTAAATAAACGGCTGTTTGCATGTCCCTTGTGGCACCCTCTATAACGACAGACTGTTTAGGAGCCGGGGAGGAAGTACACTTGGGGTTAACTCATGGAACTGAACTTTACATGTTCATTATGAGCTAGCAGGTCAGTTTGCATTGTGTGTATCGAAACTGTGTCGAACTATACATTGCCGGTATATATCAGTATCATTTTATCACAAACGTGTAGATGCATTCATGATGTGTATTTTTGCACCTTGCAAGGTACGTTAATTAACAGCATATTTGCTCCTCTATGTTAGAAAAATTAATCAGATGGACATTATGTTTGCTTCAAAATTTAATTTTAGTTGTAAATTCGTTGTATGTCAATATTATTAGGAGAGGGTAGAGGCAAAGATACCGTGTCAAAAGAGAGGAAGTTAATTATTGTAGTTTGACCCACTTACCAACTCGGTCAGCAGTTGGATGTTATGATGCAACTCATGTAGGCAATTATGACATTTAACACCTCCAAATTGCCCCCATTTACATCAAAAACCTGTAGGTCTGCTCCTTCTCTGAGTCAGAATTCCGCTGAACACATTGACATGATACATGAGGCTGCAATTAGCCATATATTTCACATGGCTATCTGCATGTCACCGTTTTTAAGATCTCCCTTTTCTACAGGAAACAACAACAAAATCCAAGCTAGCAGCCTTCACAGCAAAAACAAGAAAAGTACTCAGAGAGCGCAGGACTCTGCCAAGGCTGCTCAGTCGTTGCATGATTTCCGACAGATAAGTCTCAAGTTCACAACAGTGGATTTGTAGTAGGATCGCAATCATGTGATCATCAGCAGGCAGCTGACGTAGTGTTCACTTGTTGTCATAGTTACAGTGATGCCGTGCCGCTATCTCGCAAGGATACAGAAATCTTTAACAAATCTGTGGATCCAGACTATAAGCCGCATCACTGCCAAAATCGAATCAGTTGGTCCTTGTGTCATTTCCGACCTTCCCTGGAAATTTCATCTAAATCCCTTATTCTGTTTTTGAGTAATGTTGTGCACGGACAGACAAACGTACACTGATCGTCACATAGTTCAAGTTTTCCATGCTATCAAAGTAATCCAGTGAAAGTTATCACTATCCTCGCATACACAGAAAAAAAATAAAGTGCTAAGAGACTATTTTGCATGTTTCTAATGATAAAATTCTGTAGAATAACAAATTAGCAACATGCAAAGAAATACATGACAGTTTAAGCAACCCAGACATTTTGTTTAACCCTTTGACCCATATTCAATGGAATATGGATATCTTTTGACCCATGTTGTGCATCAAAGGGTTAAGGTTATGGAAATAAACCTATTTTATGTTCACTGTAGGGAAACAGGATATGAACTGTAGCCTCATGTAACAAGATCAGACAGTTTTTGTCAAATTCTCCAAAAAGGGTCTTATGGACTTTAACAACATCACAGAAGTTACTCCTTAGCTTCTGGGAGAGGACAGCCATTATTCTCGTGACCACAGACTCACTTGTGAAGAAATATGACAAGATGAGCATGATGAAAGGCTCTTTTTTGGCTTCTTGGAACAGTGTAAAGAACAAAGTCAACCAAAGATCCATTTACTAGCTTTTGCAGTTTTCGGGGGAAGTTTGAAGGACCGCAAAATGGCCATCCTTTATCCTCACTTTGCATGACAGAAGTTCCATGCTTAGGTTACATGGTGACACCTGAGCCACGTCTGTTCTCTGAATAAAGATCGTGAGATGTGGTCGAAAGCGCTGAAGGCTTTTAAAGTGAAAAGCTTCCACTATTTTGTTCAGTATTTGAACTCTCAACAAAACGCTGGTTGAATCTTCTATAAACTATTAACCCCCTCACTATTATTTCCCTATTAAACATATCGTCACCATCAAGTTTGTGCTTTTCAGTGTCTATACCATGCAGTTACTGTAATTACATGAATATAAATATGTTTCAATGCTACTGAGAGTCACATGGCTTCTGTGTAGGGTTAGACTTCTACTGTTCTTGTTTGTATTCCATGTGAGTGGTGCTAGCCTTAGTGCTCGTTAACCTTTCCTAATACAACCTGCATGTATTAATAACACTCAGTGGGAAAGGTCAATCAATGCGTGTGTGTGTGTGTGTGTGTGTGTTTGTGTTTGTGTAATTGTTTGTCACTAGGAATGCTTATGCAACATATAAGTGGCTCAGTATAGAAGGTATACGGGCTTGTCAGTGAACTGATGAGGCTAAACTGAATTTGCTCTTAATAATTAACCAGGAGTGATGGTTTGGTGCTGTGGTGTGCTCATGTGTCTGAGGCTGCAGGGAAAAATGTCTTGCTAATAAGGATGTGCAATCAGATGGATTACATATCATGGTGTTTGCACTTGCTGCACAATCAGAGCAGATTAAAATACTCCTGCTTTGCCTCTTGAAATGAGATTTTCAGTGAAAAAAACAACATAAAAGCACCAAACTGTGTGTGTGTGTTCTGTCAGATTCATTTTTACACATTTTTTACCTGAAATTCAATTAGGATATGACAAAACAGCTTCATTTGCACAGAATTACCTTGGATTGATCTAAATGCTGTATAGACATAAATTATTTAATTGAATTCACTTTGACCTTAAGGGTTACTATAATGATTGTAAATGTATATATCTGACCTCAGTGACCAGGTTAAGGGCTTTGGATTGATTGGTTCATTGAGATGTTGTATGTGAGTCCAGGCTGACCTTTTCAGTGTGACAGAGCTTTGAAATGTGGTTCTAGAAACAGAGCACAGACAAACTAATGTAGTTTTGCATGCCCATGGAGAAACTGCTATATAGAAGAAAAAAAGAGACTATAAATGACATGATGACCCACATTGGCCTTATCTAACTGTATTTAAACTGCATTATGTTATCATCCTAACATCATCTCAGGTTGAACGTTGTAAAAACGACATTCCATGTTCTTGTTGCACGAGTGCAGTAACTTTTATTTTGTTTACTGTCACTATGAGCTTGATGTGCATGTGGATTCAAGAAGCAATACGTAAAAAAGTACAAAATAATATCAGCATGCAACTCTCCGTTAAACCACATCATTTCCTGTTACATTTTTACTCACTGTGGGCTCATTCAAAGTCCTACACATCTATGGAAGCAGCACAACCATGAAGAAGCAGGGAGAATTCAAAAATATCTACTGCGTAGTGTGACAGTTATAAAGTTGAATTTCTTTGATGACTTTTTTGCAAAACATTGAAAAAAAGATTGGATTACCATGTACAACGTATGTCCAAGTGCTGACAGGTGTTAATGCTTGAAAAATGGCGGCTCTGCAGATATTTTACTTATTACTTTATTTGTCAACACTATTTCCATACTTGTCTCCGACCTACTCTGTGTAAACACTAACAGCCTGCAGATCAGCCCAGTTTAGCCAAAAAGTCCATGAATTTCTGTACCAACAGTTGGTCACAGTCACGTCACTAATTGCTTCACAGTTGCACAAAAGAGCACAGAATTTTTTGTGTTTGGTGGATCTGTTTAGTGCATATGCTTTAATTTTGTAGATTTTTTTTAAGGAAACGTCAAATAAAGGATGAGTAGTACAAGAACAGTCAGAAAGTAAAGTAAATCTAACAAGAAAAGAACTCAGAGATAACAGTACACCACCAAGGCTGCTCAGTCGTTGTATGATTTCCGACAGATAAGTCCTGATAAGTTCGCAGCAATGGATTTTATTAGTAGGATCGCAATCATGTGATCGTCAGAAGTCAGCTGACGTAGCATTCACTTGTCATCGTTAGAATGACGTCGTCCTGCTATCTCGCAATAATAGAGAAATCTTTAACAAATCCGTGGATCCAGACTATAAGCCGCATCAATGCCAAAATGTAATCAGTTGGTCCTTGTGTCACTTCTGACCTTACCTGAAAATTTCATCCAAATCCGTTGTTCAATTTTTGAGTAATGTTGCACACAGACGGAGCGACAGATTAAGTCATCACATAACTCTGCCGCGTTCCTTGGCAGAGTAATGATTGTCGCTCTGATGTAAAATATGAGAATTTTTAAAAGATAACATGCGGGTTTCAGGGTGCAGATGGTTAATTAGTGCACTTTACAGGCATTTAATAAGACTGAGCTTTAGTGTTTATGCTAAGCTAATTGCTCCTGGAGGCTAATTGCATATGTTAAATAATGACATAAAAGTTATGCAGATTTTCACATCCAAGTCTTTGTAAAAGAAATGACGAAGTATGTTTCCCAAAATGTCAAGCTTTAGGATACTATTTATATTTGAATGAGAAGAGAACTTTTAAAGCCAGCATGAAAAGCTTGAAGGAGCATTTATAGAAGAATAGGAGTTTTGTATAGAAGCAAAGAATCTTCTTTGAGAGCAGCAATCTAGAAGTATAATGTTTTGTATGTATTTAGGTGTTTCAGGTTCATGTTACCAAAGTACATCTGCACCTAAAAACATAATATCAGCTCATAAGAGGCTTGTTTTTAGTTACCTGCTGTCCCTGGTGAGAGTTTGACAGAGTTAAAGCACACCTGATACCAGTCCTTGTAGATCCAGCGAGGCATGACTTTCTGCAATGAAAACCAGAGGTGGTATAGCAAAGAGCACCGTTAGTTACATAATAGCAAGTGGTGTCATGACATGCAAACGTTTTTCGTGTTTATTCAAGTACATTTAATCACCAGGATGGAAAAAAGGCTAATATTTCTCTGTACTTCCCCAGGTTTGTCTTTAGTTTATGAAACCTTTGATCTGACAATTACATACTCATCATCTGTCTCAGATATCAAAAAAAAACAAACAAACGTTTCATTTAGGCAAAAATAATTGGACATTGGCTCCTCTACTTTTACTGATTCTTACCCAGAACGTAATAAACAGAGCCACTGTTAAAAACTGCACAAAATGCCCATATGTGAGTGTCAGTGTGAACACGGTCGACTGCCAGGTAAATGTGAATGATTCACTCAACCACTGCCTTCCCCTCCAGCCAACAGCAGCCAGTGAAATATATCTATTTACCAGCCTGTTTGTTGTGCAGATCAGTGGCTTTGGCGTGTCAGAGCTTAGCAACATGCACACAAAGTTCAGCTTTCATTTAATTGCAACCCACCAAAGACCCAATTTTGGGTCCCAATCCATGTTTTAGAAAAACACCCGACACAACCCACTGCAGATGAACATTTCATGTTTTCTCGGTGTGTGATTTCCAATCTGACTGAGGCCCGATAACGGCGACATTGCTGTTGCTCATTCCCTCAGATCCCCTGCCTTCGTCTCCCCTAATCAGATTTCTCTGGTTGGGTAATTTATCATCGCCAGCTCTGACTGTGAGTGATGCTTGGCTAATGGGTTTAGCATTCAAATCTGCTGGCTTGATGCGACAGAATCCCAACAAGGGTTGTCATTCCGGTGGCAGCAGCAGCTTCAGAGTGGCGTAAATAAGAGGGAAATAGCATTGTTGAAATTTGCATTCATGTCATGTTTTTTATTTGAAATATTTAGTTTAATTTACATTGATTTTGAAAGTTTTAGAAAGAAAGAAAGAAAGAAAGAGGAAATTAACTTTTATGATTTAAGTGTAATAAAACTTCCATAGTTTTAGATATCCGTCCACACTTTCATCCACTCTTGTATTAATCCAACCATCCCAAACCAGTTCTTTTCGTTCCAGAGGTGAAGAGACAAAACAAGAGTCATGACTCAACAAAGGAGAGTCAGGAAAAGAACAAGATGAATGCAACAAATCAAAACACAAAACAGAGGAACTTTGACAGCACACACACATAAAGGAGACTGTGGTGTTGAATGACAGTTATGGTTATGACAATAATTGTAAGTCATAAACCAACAGCTGGGAGAAACTCTGTCTTTGGTCTATTTTCTCGGCTGCACCTGCGCTGTGTGGTAACATTATGTGGTGTCTAGTTGTCAGACGGCCCCTTTTTCTTCTGCACTGACGACTAACTGTAAATTACAAGACAGATGTTAGTCAGCCTTCATTCGTTTCTTCTTTTTTTGTGTTCTATGATTCGTGGCTGCGTGTCAGGTGTATCATTTCCTAATGTGTGATCTAAGACCATAAATTAACTGAGAGCAGTGATAACAAGACAGTGTGTGTGCATGTGTGCTGTCAGACTCTTCAGTCTTCGCTGCCCCACCACCTGTTCCATGTAAATAGCTCCATATGTGTGGATGAAAGACTTTATGTGGCTCCTGGGAAGCATTGTGGACACTCTTATCACCCCATCAGTCAGCAGCACCCTGGCTACAGATACTGACATCACTTGGAACAGACGGAGAGAGAGGATTAAAAATTCAAGCGAAACAAGGTCAATGTGAAGATTTGTGACACTGCGGTGAACACATTAATTATTCTGTTTCCACCTTTAATTCTACTCCTGTGCCTACATTTTCCTCAGTAGATTCTCTGTCACCCATTTTGGTTTAATTCCGGACAAGTCTGGACTTGTATCGACGCTCTGATGCGCTTTGTCTTGTTGTCACTTGATCTTGTTCCAGGATTCCGTTTCAGGCCTGCAGGTGAACTCATAAACTCACGTGTGATACCGGTTGACCAGGAGTTTGCATCTCTAGTAACAGATACCATAAGAAAACTGGTGTTACGAGTGTGTCACGGCACATCTGTAAGACTCATCATGCATGTGAAGCCGAACAACCTGCTGATCAGGTCGATTCTGACGAAGCAGGAAGCACTTTTGATGCACTGATTGTGTCATTACATATGTGTTTGGGTGTTTTGCGGTTTAGGCGAGTCTCAGCTGATGTTATGTGCAGACAAATCGACCAGGATGTTTACTTCTGGGTAGAAAATAACGGTCACTTGACAGTGTTTCATAATGCATTTAATGTTCGGCAATTTAATACTTTTACACATAGCAGGAAAGTCATCTGCTGTCTTCACTCTTACTTTTAACTCTACACTTTAAGCTACTTAATATTGTTTTGGTGCCTTTCTCCAGACACGTTATGCATTTTTCTTTTCTGTCTTTTACCCTTAAATCCATTACATTTGAATCCCTGCATTGTTTATGACTCACTGGAAAAGAATCTGAATTTATTCTTCCATTTATCATTACCTTCTTACTTATTTATATAGAACTTCTTTAGTGGTAAAAGCTTAAATGACATTTAATTGTCACAATGTGACTTTTATATTTTGCTCCTCCCGGGTTGACAAGCCGTCATGCTCGTGTATCATTATGATTTAGTGTCAGTGTGCGAGTGTTGGTTTGCATAAATGTGCGTGTGTGTCTACGTTATGTGTCTCAGCATGGCTTCAAGTCTCCCACTTAGCTTTGTAATTACCTTTTTCCCAGCTATGACTGTTAATTGGAGTACAGGAAAATCACTACTGCACACACGCAGACACACAGATTAATACGAACACAGTCGAACTGTCTCACAGAGAGACATCGGAGCTCTTAAGTGTTCTTAATTAAGTTAGAGCTCCACAGTGACGTGTATTTGTGTTTATATATTCTGACTTTTCATTTATCATTTGCTGAAACGAATCCTTTGTGCCTATAGTGAGCCCCAGAGAAAAGGAAGTGACACTTTGATGGCCTGCTTTTTTCACCTGTTGTTGACAGGTTCAATACATACATTAAGGAGAAAGTGAGAAATGTCCTTGTTCAGTCTGACTCACAGGAGGAAACCCTGAACGAGTGTGTGCAAGTTTTTAATAGACTGAACAAAATGGTAATTCATTTTCATTTTTACATATGTTATTACTCATTAAGTGGAAATGTGCTCATCAACATGTGTCAAGGTTACTTTTTACAGCCTGAAAACGTGATTGACTCAAACTATAATTAAGGATTTGACATTGACACGTTTCATGTCAATCACACTCAGGTGTAATTGCAGTAAGACCCTTTGGTCAGCCAAGTGCTTAGAAGCTGCCAAACCAAAAAAAAAAAAAAAAAAAAAAAATGAAAGGAAGTGTTAAACTCCTGCGATTTAGTGCAGCACCAGCACAATTAGCCACCAAATTAGTTGTACACAGGTGTATCCGATTAGTTAGGAAACCAGTGTGTATAGGAGCTCAGTTTAATGTATGCAGTAAAGATACGCAGACAGAGCATGCACAATAATAGCCTGTGGTTTGATTCACAGGTTAGCATATATCACAGTGTCAGTGAAACAGGAAAAGCAGCCGTGTAGGCAGTTAGAAGTGAGATGAGTAAGACTGTCTTTCTGTTTGTTACGCTGCCAACATATCCAATGTGTTTGCCTCAAGATGTCACTCTGCTTTATAGCTTATTATGAATCCTTCTCGCCTCTCGCTCCCCCGTCTATAGCTTCCTACTCTTCAAGTTCACTTCAAGCTCTCTTTTCTTCTGCCATCCTCAAGACATCCTCAACTTTTAAAAAAATCTAAATGATTCCAGATGTAAATCTACACCTAAGCTGGTTATCACCTGCAATCTATCAGTGATGGAAAGTTTCTAAAATGAGACTTATTTATGTAAAAGTGACACCAATTCTCACTTTGATATAGATTTTGACAGAAGCAAAGATGAGTGTACATCTACTCATTTCACGGTGCTGACAGAGTGACAAAAACAGTGGGACTGAAGTGTGCAGGGAGACAGAGCTGACAAAAGTGATAAAACTCAGGCTTATTTCAATTACAATATGAGCAAGTGTCACTTACATATCCCCCTGCAGAGATGTCAGAAGATATATACAAGTGTTTTAAATAATAACTTGTGTCTGGTATGTTTCTTTCCTCCAACAAAACACAAAGCTGGTTATAAATTCTTAAAATAACATCGACTCTCATTTCAAAAGTTTAACACCTAGATGTTCTGAGTGTAGCAGGCTTCAAGTTTCCAAATCACACTCATATAAGTTACCTACTGGAGCAGGACTGGCTGATTTCACATATTCCCACAGGAGCCTAAACTTAGATTTTAGAGAAACTTTACAATTTCATCAGCAGACTCTGAACACATCATTTTGCAGAGTGAAGGTCAAACATCCAAAAGAAATAACACTGATTAAAAGTCATTTTTAGCCGGAGTTGAACTTTAAATACAATTTCAGTGCAAAAATGTCATGCATGAAATAGTGAGTCCACGTTTTTTTTTTTTTTTTTGCATCTGTCTCTGCAGTCTGTCTGTCTTTCTATATACAAAGACAGAATGTGTGATTGTGCTTATAGTTGAGCCCATTCCTCATCTGTGTGTGTGTGTGTGTGTGTGTGTGTGTGTGTGTGTGTGTGTGTGTGTGTGTGTGTAATTTTGTGACAAGAAAGCCACAGATTATTGCACATGAAATGTTATTCATACAAAGCAGTTCTAGCGTGACTATCCCCCTGCTACAGCACTCAACAGCCAATTGGAGAAATACAACAGAACAAATCTCAGTGAAAATAACAGTCTGCAAATCTCACAGGGGAGATACTCTCTCACCTCTCTTCATTTTATGATTTTACTTTTTTTTTTCCAAGAGTGGTCCTTGCTGTAGGTGACAAAGAAAGTGTTTTTTTTTTTAATTAACAGAATGGTTAGTATGGTTTATAGTAAGTGTGTATTTGTGGAGACAATTACAGAGAAGAAAAACAGAAAGGTGTTTAACAATTATTAGGTTAAGTACTGAGGAAGAAATGTAGTCATAGAATCTACTTATGTACTGTCATATTGATGCTATAATCTGCAGAAAGTAGTCATAAACGGCTAGTTGGTGCATCTGGCTCACAGAAAATGACTCGTTTGCTGTATTATTTTATGTCAGCAGTAGTAGCCATAGAAAACTAGAAAAGCACTCAGAGAGTGCAGTACTCCGCCAAGGCTGCTCAGTTGACGTATCGTTTCCGACAGATGAAATATTTAATAAAAAAAATGACCTTGCACTGAGCACAGTGTTATGTGTTATGCATGTGCATGTTATGTACGAATACCAGATTGCGTGTAAATTACTCTTATAAAGGTCTGTTGATAAGCTCATCACTTTTGGCTAGCGTTTGTTTTCAACTGTTAAAATAACCATTCCCTCCCTCCGTATTTATAATGTTGCGGGCTTTTATTTTGTCACCCTTCCAGTGGCACAGGAAGTGTTTATCTAAGAAGCAGTTGCTTGACATGATGAAGACGCTGCCAAAAAGTCCGAAAATTCACATAAAGATAAAAGACAACGGTTCCACGCTGTTGCTGTCTAGTAAAGGATGTGTCTAAACTTATAAGCACGTAGCTGGAATGGAGACAAGCTCTTACGGTGAAGAAATGAGTGAAGGACAGAAAGGTGAATTTGTGTTCAAAATAAGGCTGACGGCTGAACTTACCATGTCTGGTTGGGGTTTGCTACATTGCGTGACCTAAATATGTAGCGGGCAGCAGGAATTGAAGGGACTCAGAAACAGCCCACAGTTTTAATCATTTGTTCCTTGTATGATTTCCAACTGATAAATCACAGTCATTTTGTAGTAGGATCGCAATCATGTGATCGTCAGCAGGTAGCTGACACAGTGTTCACGTCATGGTTACAGTAACGCCATGTCGGCTGCTATATCTGGCAAATCCTTAACAAATCCATGGATCCAGATTATAAGATGCATCACTGCCAAAATCTAATCACTTGGTCCTTGTGTCATTTCTGACCTTCCCTGAAAATTTCATCCAAGTCCGTTAGTCCGTTTTTGAGTAATGTTTCACAAAGACAGACAGATTCACAGATTCACAGACAAGCGTATGCCGATCGTCACATAACTCTGCTGTTCCTTGGCGGAGTAATAAATACTGATCAGCTGAAAACAAGTGAAGTGAATGACAGTTTTGCTGGGAAATGTCGAGTGCTGGCATTCATACAGAGAACACACCTGTATATATAAATATCTAAATTTATCATGCCTTGTACATCGTCCTTTATTATATTTTTATCTTTAGCCTTATATTTTTGTAGTTCTTTTCCTGCTTCTTCCATGTGTCGTCTGTATCTAGCTGCTGTAACATGCAAATTTCCCCAGTGAGGGATCAATTAAACTTATCTTATCACTCACTATGGCACTCCTCAGCATCAGTGGTCTCCCACAGCATCACAATGCATGCTTCATAACCTGCAAAAATTGCTCATGAACGGCTCAAAGAAGACGTCCAAGAGCCCAAGGCATTGATCCGGCCTCCAAAATTTCCCAGTCAGATCGACTATCTACAGGATGCACCAAAATATATCTGATCCAGCCCCACCCTGCAACCAACAAGGCCCTAAGGATCCAATTCCAACATCCCAGTACCAGACACCACAAGACACCTCAGAGGTGTTTTGCAGAACTAACAAAAAAAGGTTGTACAAAGAGAGTTTTAAATTAATAACCATTGGCTTCTTCATTAAGATTCATATTGTATAGAAAACAACCTACTCTATTGTGTAGAGATTAAATCACATGGCTGCACTTTCAGGTCCAATTGTTTTCTCTAGTTCTCTCAGAAAGTTTCCAAATTGGACAGTCACTCACAAACTCCCCTCTGAATCTCAGATCTGTTCCCATCATCCTCTTCCTGCCCACTCCGCATTGACAAGGTGTGACCATTCTTCTGAAACTTCCAAATCCATACTGTGCTGCTTACAGTGGTGAGACAATAACACAGCTGCTGTTTGATTCTGGTCTCTGCTGCACAACTGATTCTGTGCTTTACCCAGGGATGTCTTTGAAGTGCCACTTAGCAACATTTGAGGTGGATCAGATCATTTATTTAAAGGTCTTTGCTGGTGTTGGGTCCACTTTGTCTGCTCTACCTGGGCTTTGTGAAAGTAGATCCGGATTCAGTAGTAAAGCTAAATGACAGATTCAGAGATACATGCAGCTCCACATAGGTTTAAGAATATAATGGTGATAATTATGACAAAAAATCTGTTACGATACAATCTTGCATTAACGTTTGCGTGCAATCCCATTTTCTGCAAGAGTCAGACTAAAAAGCTGAATAAACAGGTAAAATATGGTAATAAACAGGACTTGATGTCACTTTCTCATAGAAAAATTTTTTCTTGACTGCAGATATTACAACAGGGCAGGAAAGATTGCAAAGATAAATGGCTGTAATTCCATTGCAGACATAAACAAATAAGCAGCCAATGTTCTAAATTAATCATAGATCACTCCTGTTTCCTTTCTCATCTCCATTTTTGTTTCTTTCACTCACTTTGATTCTTCCTGCATCCACTCATTGTCACAGTGATCCAGTCATCCTGCCTCATTGGTTTTTCTGCTTCTAAACACTCGACTGTTTCTGAGCCAGATCTTGTTGTTTTTCCCCACTTTGTTTCCCTCTTTCTCTTTCCTCGCTTTGCTCTGTGATTTCTACTCTCTCCTGCTCTGGGTTTGTCTGTAATCTCTGTGATCTCTATGTGACTTGTTTATAACTCCTAAATATGCCACTTCCATAGCCTGACTTATTTTCCCAGAGTAAGAGTGGAGAGAGAAATGTATTCATTTTCATGGTACTCGGCACACTTATCTTTTATTTCCTTCCAGATATTTTTTTATGGCATTCAGCTTTGTCAGATGTTATATGGAAAGAAGTGATAGGTAAAATGAGAAACAGTTTCCTCTCATTGTGGTACTGTCTTAAAGCTGTACTTACAAATCTTTCACTCTTACATTGATGCTGAAAGTGTTCCTAGATTTCACATTGGAAAGCAAACAAACACTTTTTGCATCACTAATTATTAGTCATAATTTTTCATTGTACCTAAAGCTCCTTGCACCATAACAACAACTGCTGACTGCTCTGTAATTGCTCAGATAAAACTCAGGTAATATGAGGGAGCAATAACAAATAACAAAGACATATTCTTTTCAATAAACAAGATTTAAATGTTACTTTTCCACTCAGAAAAGTCCTTGAGTAGCAGCTGAACAAGTGGTGGTTGCTTGGCAACATCCGAGAGGTAACTTTTGGGTTGGCATGTTCATTTTTAAAAAAAATTCTGACTAATGTGGTTATTTGTGTGTTTGCACACTTTCAAACCTGTATCAGTCAGTTACAAGCTGTTTTATAACAGTTATTATTTCCACGATGGTGTTCTGGAGGCTTTGGGTTACAGCTCATATAATCCATTCAATGCCCTGTAGTTGCGCGGATGAATATTAAAAGGATTTTTCAAATTCTGATTTCATTTTGAAGCGTTAGAAATGTCCTCTATTGTTTGGTGCATACAAGGGGAACATCTTTACTGTATAGGAATGGACCATATTTCAGTCTAACACCGCAGCCTGGTGTAAAAAGAGACGACAGAACAGGCAGCTGAAAGAATAGCCTCGATTCTCTGTGTCTGACGCTTATGATGCCTTCGACTTTTTAACCCCAACTCTCATTGGATAGAAGAGTCCCCCTCTCAGTCTGTTCTGTGTTCTGATTGGCTCTCTGCTGTGTCCGTCAGCCTCCCCCTCCTCACCTCTCTTTCTCTGTCTCATTACTTCTCTCAACCCCCCCCATACAGTTCCTTTCTTTCCTTTCTCAGCGCCTGTGGTCATTTTCAGTTGGTGATTGAGCCGACTGCGTTTGAAATAGGAGGAGGACTGGGATAGAGGAGGGAGATCCGGTGAAGAGGACGAGGCAACAGAAAGTAACAGGATAATGGGGAGGAAGAGTGGGGAAGATGGAAACAGGGACAGAAGTGTGGAGCGAGGTAGTGCCTTGATGTTGGTACTGACCTACTGACCTTCACATGTTGTCTCTTTCTTCTTATGTGCCTCTTTTTTTTGCACTTTCTTTGTAAACTCTTCTTTAAAATGACCAGAACCAATTAGTTTTTGCTCCATTTAGAACTCTAAACTTTCTGCAGCTTATTCTCAGGGTCTCGACCTGCTTCGCGCTCTGTCTTTCAGAATATAATCAATCTTCCTCTGTGTTCCTCAGCTGTCTGCTATCAGCCCATTCCTCTCCTTATATTCCTCTCTTCTAACCATGTAATTTGAGAAGGAACACAGTGAAAAAATCCCCCAGTAGTCTGACCCACCGGTGAACCTTTGCCTGCTTTGACAGATCGCTGCAACACAAGCTTTTCATTTTATCAGCGAAAAAGGGTCTGTCTCCCCTCGTTTCTTTTTTTTTTTTTAATGTGTTGTGTCTTTCACTGCAAATGGACAGCAGTAAAAAGATCAAGTCCAGTGCCATTAACGTGTGTGATATGTGTTCTTTGTGTGTGTTTGTCCACCTCGCTGCCGCTGATGTATAGGATGATTGTGCGCCTGTATAGGGCCCATTTGTGAGATAACAGTAGCTATAGCCGAGATAACGGACGCGCAGAAAGAGGCTTTGTTTTGTCCAGACGTGCTGAGAGGGATCACAGACGGTTGTAATGATTCATTTTGTCTCACTTCGAGCACCTCTTACCAAGACAGCGTACCCTGAAACACACATTCAGCCCCTCTGAGCTCGTATATTTGACAAGTTCTACATCCCTGCAGATGTTCGGCATTAAAACATGTGGATTTGGTTTTCCAGGTGGAGTGCTTTTTGTTTTTTTTCTAAGGGGGGGGACTTTTCAAACAAGATAAGCATGAAGTCTGTTTATACAATTTTTCATTGTAGAAAACAGGAAATCTTTCCTTATTAATCGTTCTTAAAATCTTATGTTGAGCAAACTACAGCAGAGGCGGCCCAGAAGGTATTTTCTTAATGCTTAAAGATGTTTTTAAGCAGAATTATCATCACTTGGTATTAAATGTCCTATAATAAATCCCTATCAGGCGAGTATGAACAGAGCAATCCTTTGTTGTGGACAGAATTGAAGCTTATGGCAACTGAGAGTGAAATTAAAGGTAATAAATGAAATCGAGTATCAAGTATTTCCTGCATGAGGACATTTAGAAGATTGAGATTGTAATCATTACGGTTGTAGCTGTCAAAGGGTAAAGTGGATTTGAGGTCTATTGTGTAAACTAAATGAAAAAGTAAGAGCTTGACATTGCAAAGGTTAGAGTGTATGACAAGAGGAGGAAAGACAGAGGTAGGTGGATGGTGTCGATGGAGGAGGAGGGAGGAGATAAAGGAGAGTTGGTCTAGAAAAAACACTGAGGAAGAGGTGATATGGGACAGTGGGAGTCTGAAAGAGGTGGTGAGAAAAAAAAACGTGGCCAGGTTGATTTGAGAGGTCTCAGGAAGGTCATTCATTTGACATGGTTGGCTGCTCTTTGCCAACTCTGACCACCGGGTCATGCTCTCCCTTCCCATCTCTCTCTCTGTGGAAAGTAGTCTCTGAAGATGAAGGTCTGGCAACATGCCGCCATAACACTCTCTTCCCACTGTGTCCTTCCTCTCCTTTCTCATCATTATTTTCATTTTCTTTATTGCATCTCTTCTTCCTTTCTCTCTATTCTCTATTTAAAGACACAGACAGAGAATATAATCATAAGAATATAGAACAAGAATAAATTTTAAAGCTACCAAGCACACACATCAAGTAACACTGGGCATCAGGAAATGGTTCATATGAAAGCTGTCTCCTAAGATCAGATTCTGCTTATCAACCTCTTAGCAAATTTTGCTTGCACCATCAAATACACAGCTACTGCATATCTACCACCATCTGTCTGTACCATTAGTCATGAGTTGAATGCATGCGTGTCTTCCTGTCCCTTAATGCATTTGTCTTAATAAATCCTGAGTCCAGCATTATTCTCAGTTGACCTGCACAGCCAATGCAGAAATTGCTTGTCTTGTAACAGTCACCTTAATTTAGCAAATGGTATGTTACAAAACACTTTACGAGGACGGGATTGGACAGTAAAGTAAACATGAATATATAAACCAGGAAGGAGATGGTTAAAATGACTTCATCAAGCACTGTGTTTCTGCTGCATTCATCCGTTTAAAGACGTTTCACACAACTCTTCTGTGAAAAATGCAAGAGGTCATAGTAGCATCACATTAACAGTGACTTTTTATTTCTCTTCTGTGATCGTGAACACAAAACACAGACTTTCAGTTACTATCATGCATATCTTGGCACATTATGGCCAACTAAAGCACTTTACTTCACAACAAACCCCCTAGGCTGTGGGTACACTAACATCCCTTATTTAAAAAAAAAAAAAAAAAAAAAAACTGTTGAGACTGTATCAATTCATGTAATTGATAAGTCTTTGTTAACCTTCATTGAAGAATTTGCGCAGTGTAGAAGAATCCTTTACTAAATAAAGGCCACATTTGAAAGACTTTACCCTGAAAATGTTATTTAAAGTATTTTTAAAAGTATAATCAGGGAAATGTACTATGGTATGAAAAAGTATACTATACTATACTATACTATACTGCCATACTATACTATACTATACTATACTATACTATACTATACTATACTATACTATACTATACTATACTATACTATACTATACTATACTATACTATACTATACTATACTAACGTCTGTGCGTTATTGATTACAGAATCCACATTACTGCAGAAAAAAACAATAACAATCTCTGTGCTGGAAACCTATTACATTGAAATATGAAGTTTGTATTGTGCAGTGAAGCAGCAAAATCAATAAACAGAATCTGTAAAATACAAACATAAACAACCCTAACAGTTAGTGATACCTTTCGGTATTGATCACAATAAGAAATCATGGTTTTCTGTGCTCATTGCAATAATGTACCTTTCTGTTGGTCACATAATGTCACATTCTGATTAACTTCCTGCCTTCACTGAGATATTTTTATCCTGTTATTAAAGGAAATGTTTTTATGTTTGGAACCACTGATTTTTTTTTTTTTTTTTGAGCAGGGTAAAATTCAGAAATCTGAAATCTTGGACCCTTTTCCTTCGAAAGTCTGTATCATGTTTTTCTCAGTTTGTGCTCAGTATCTGGTTACAAATTTTTTCCACTTTTCTAAGAAACATTAAAAACACTAACTGACAAGCTTTCTTATCCTTTGGGTGCTAAGTTTAGCTTTCAGTGCTCGTATGCTGGAAAAGCCTTTTGGGTTCTTATAATGTTCATCTCTTTAAGCGCTAACTTTTTCTGGACTCATTGATTACAGTACAGCTTTCAAGTGATTAATCCATAAATCTACTGTACATTTTGAAGTACTGCACTGAAGATGTTAAGCGATGGGAGTTTTAGTGTTTCTATCAGAAGCTTCTTCACTTGAACTCAACTGTTTACAGATATTGAGTTGTTTCTTCTTGTTTTCATATGGTGCTTGTAGAGCATCTGAGAGTCCTACAGGTATGGATGTGCATTAATTTGCTGCAGATTTCTCAGAGCAGATATTTCAACATGTCAAATGCAGGTGAACCAAAAACCATTTTTCACTGCTGACCCACTTCCAGGGTCATAAAGGTACACCAAAATATATGTAAAACTTGTCTTCTGTGAGCTCTGTTACTATTCAAAGTCACAACATTTGGTGTGGCATGGTGGTTAGAACTTTCACCTTGCAGCTAGAAGATCCCTGGTTTGCATCCTGGCCTTCCTGGGATCTTTCTACATGACGTTTGCATGTTTCTCCCACAGTCCAAAACATGCTGAGGTTCATTGGTAATTCTAAATTGTCTGTAGATTTGAATGCAAATGTGATTGTTTGTCTGTATATGTAGCCCTGCGATAGACTGGCGACCTGTCCAAGGTGTCCCTTGCATTCGCCCTATGTCAGCTGGGATAGACCCCAGCCCCCCTGCGATCCTGATGAGGATTATGTGGTGTACAGATAATGGATGGATGACTCTGGCCTTTTTGTAGACAAAAGGTCTGTGAGATTTTGAAACATCTGTAGTGTTCGTATTTTCATATTTCCGGTCAACTGCACATCTGACATGCACTGAATGCTTAACCCCTTGCAGTGTAGGTCTTTGGCTGCGTTGCTTGGCAGGCTGCTCAGGAAACAGCAAGTGTGTGTTTTTGTGCGTGTGCATGCATGTGTGTAATCACTAGGTGTGTGCCGTCGCTTTGGGGCTTTTTTTTGGGTCTTTGCCTTAAAGAACAGGCTTCAAAACAAACAACTAAGCAAACAGTACCACATTCAAAATATGTACGAACATATCACCAGTTAAACTGAGCCGTGACTTCTTATTTTGTATCCTACTTTGTCTCTTTTAGTTGCAAGAAAAAAGCTGCTGGCTGAAGGCGATGCTCCTGTGAACTCTTGCCATTTGAGCATCTAATATAAACTGATGTATCTCTGCTGTTTGTACTGCTCAAAGTTATTATTCTTAGAAATGCAACATTGCAGTTTCTTTCAAGTGCAATCGCTGAACTACATCTGCATCACTTCTGCTCCCCTCAGAGTCATTAAAGCAGTCAGGAAGACGTCAGTACTCGCCATGTGGAGATTCATCAAGTCTAGAAGTGGCTTCATTTTTGGTTCCAAACCCACAGTGCGGAAAACCAGTCTCTGTTTACCTTCCAAGACCAAGTAGTTCCAAAGGAATTCCTCGCTGATTACAGTTTTAAGCAGGTGATCTGGTATCTGTAATAGATTACATTCCAAAAGTAATCTTCCCGGCCTTGTTCACACTATAAATGCTTTTATGAGCCTCAGGCCTTGTACAGTATAAGTCTTTCATCTATAAGACTTTCAGCTGTGTGTTAGCTTTGCCAATAAGATATGCTGTTTAAGACTTGGCAGCTCGTCTCAGGCCTCCACAGTAAATGGTTTGCAGCTGACTTTTATGAGCAGCGGTTTCTTAACTTTTCAAAAATGATTTTTGTTGCAGCCTAAACTGATTTTGTGAGGAGAGGTTACTGACCTCCAGTCCGGCAGCTTGTCACTCATCCCGCCCCATTTCTGCAACCTTAAAGATAATTTTTCCAGACCGATTAACGCAACAACTTTCTGCCTTATCGAAAGTATGAACTTGACTCTTGTTGAGCTGATTGTAAAATCAAAGTATTTGCGCACTGTAGATGAGGACACACGTGTGCTGTGGAACCTGCGGACATTCCTTTTTACCTGACATAGCTCAGTAACTATACACACACACAAACGCATGCATGCACACATACACACACACCCGTATATATATATATATATATATATATATATATATATATATATATATATATATATCAGGAAGAGAAGTTACAATGAAGATAATGGAGGTTTGCTGTGTATGTGGGTGCAGAGAAAGCTGCACTTTAATTATTTACTGCTGAGCAACTGAAACTCCCTCCTCTCTCTTAGTCTACCCTATAATCCACAGTTAAGTTATAAACATAGTTAAAGTTTCCATCTCTGTCTCTCATCCTGGGTGGTCAAACTGTGTGTGTTTGTGTGCGTCTGTGTGCAAGTATATGTGTGTGGTTGACTCTGTCCTGTCGATTTTTTTGTTTGTCCATTTGCATCTCTGTTGATGAATGCCTTTACATGTACAGATTTTTGACCATGATGTGACCTTTCATGACCTGAACTATGTTTTTTTTTTTTACCTACCCAGATGTGGTGGTTGAGGTTTCTTTACTGGATAACTACAGGAAGAATAAGACAGAAATCTAGTTAAATTGAACAAGAGATACCATGCAAAAGAAAATGCATTGTATTTGCATGTTTGTCTGTTATCTTTAAGCCTCGTATTGGATATATTCACAGACTTTCTTTCATGCAGATCCTAAGACTATAACAGCTATAATCTGATGCTCTATTGATCCCCAGAGAGAGATTTCTGCTTTTACTGAGGTCAGAGGTCAAGCTTTGCTCCAGAAAAGCTATGCTGCAGTTGGAACAGACAAACTGTGGCACAATATAACCCTTTATTGCCTTTTGTTGTTCAGTGTTTTTTCTAGTTGGTGATTGAGTTTTGATTTTGCTCTCATGCTGTGACCACAAGTTGGTTGATTGCACTTGCACCAACTGAGATGCTGCAACTTTGCTCCATAATTGCAACAGAAATGGACTTTTAACAAAGATGCTGAGTTGAAAAATAAGGACAAGCAATGATAAAATATCTCTGCCAGCTGTTCAACTACACACACTTTCAGTGTCTTTCAGTGACAGCGTTTCCACTGTTGGATAGCAGTTACCGCTTCCCACTTTCAGATGGGCAACTGTATGCAAAGTTGTTCAGATGTCAGAGTCAGACTGCTTTGATATATGCACTAAAATGGAGCTCAGTTAAAAAAAAAACGAAGGGGCTGTGAAGTTTTATGGCATCTCTGGGTTGTCAGGTTTGCTCAGTCTGAATAGAAACAGCGCAGCGAGTCTCTGTGTGTGGTTGTTCCATGTGCTGCGTGCCCTCACTCCTTTCCTCCTCATTTTCTCTGTATGTTATGGCCTCTTTGTCAAGGAATTCTGGGTTGAATTGGTCACAGGTGGGCAGCTCTTAGAAAGAGATGTCAGAAGTCTGCCTTAAGGGTTAAAAGCAAGAAGAAAAGAGCTTATATATAAATATATTTTTAATAACTGAGTTGCAGACCCTGTGAGTTGGTTGTGCATGGGTGGTTTGGCTATATATAAATATATAGTTTTGCTTATATAATGTTAAAAAAAAATTAATAAAAGCAAATAGAGCTGTGAAGGTCAGCCTAAACAGACAAAGTAGCAGAAGAGAGAGAAGGGTAGAGGAGGCAGCAGAGCAGGATGGTATGAGAAGTTGCTGACACCACTCTTTAGCTGCACAGTGTATAGAGTCTCTATATGATCTGTGGGTGGCCTGAAACACTTTGCGAGAAGCAGGAGGGTAGTTTGAGCTTGTTCTGTGGAAAGTGAAACCAGCCAATCCTCTCAAGTCTTACATCAACATCAGAATGTTATTGATGTGCTCTATTTTAAGGTGAAAGCTTTGAGACTCTCTCTCTCCCTTCCCCTCTCTCCCTGCTCTGTCGGCGTGTCTTTAAACATACCTCTCACTGCACAACTATGTGAAAAAATAAGCTGGCTTGGCTAACTTTCCCCAAAGTTAATGATTCAGAAGAGGTGTTGGCAGACTAAATTATCACCCTGTGAAAGGACCCATTGAGATCCTCCATGTGAACCACACATATCTGCAGCAAAGCTCAACTGTGCCAAGAAAGATTGAACCTCGAACCTCCCAAATAAGCAAAAAAAAAAAAAAACTCATCTAATTTTTGTCAATCCACATGTTGCCAAAAGAGGCGCGTTAACCTAATTTTAGATCTAAAATGCCAAATGATAAACAAATGCAACAACAATGTTTTCTAAGTGATGTATTGCAGAAATATTCTCCTTCAAGGCGTTACTTTCTTAAGCACTTGTTTTCCTGCTCGGTTGGACTCAAATGTGTGCAGGTTAACCATGCAAGCCTTAAACCACTTAGCTGGTGTTTCAGATGGTGCAGCCTCTCAGGCGTTCTGCACATGCACCTCCTTGGACCAATCCTCCCGTATGAAAATCATGAGAGGAAAAATCCCCCCAGATGAAAGAGCAGAAAGTGAGCCGGTGTAATATGACAGCTAAATTGACGGCACTGGGCAGACTAAGCTGAGTGTTCTGAAGGTCTAATGAAAGGTTTCTTTGAGAGGCCATGTCAGCAGGTGAATGGAGGTGAAATATGTAGGCTCCCTCCTCCTCCTCCTCCTCATCCTCCTCCCCCTCCTCCCCCTCCTCCCCCTCCTCCCCCTCCTCCACCTGTCCTCTGCTCTCCCATGTCTCTCTCCACCTCTTTCTCTGGGCTGAATAGAAAGCCTGTCTGTGCTCCGATAGCCGGAGTTATTATCAGCTCCAGTGGTGGTCTGAGGCCTGTGCATGTGTCACTGAGGCCACAAAAACTCAGGAAAACTCCAGTCTATATCATGCATAAGCCTACTTTGACAGAACTGGTGTCTATCTATCTATCTTGGCATGCATAAGAGAGTAATTTGAGTGATTTAAACAAAACAACATGCTTTTCAAATTGGCTGGCTTGTGGAGAGGTTCAGAGGGTTAATCACACTCACATTTCTCTGGATTTGTGTAATACTGGATTTTGTCTGTCTGTCTGTCTGTCTGTCTGTCTGTCTGTCTGTCTGTCTGTCTGTCTGTCTGTCTGTCTGTCTGTCTGTCTATCTATCTATCTATCTATCTATCTATCTATCTATCTATCTATCTATCTATCTATCTATCTATCTATCTATCTATCTATCTATCTATCTATCTATCTATCTATCTATCTATCTATCTCTAACAGAGGGAGTTATTCCACTCCAGCTAGCAGCTACCTTTGATGGCCCTGCATGATTTATAGCAACATTAAAAGGCTGTTGCCAGCGTTTGCATTTTTATTTTATGTTTCTTCCTCCTTGCATGAAGAGACGCTGTGACTTATTAGTGCGACAGATTTTGCCGAGGACAGTGTTTCGGTGTGCGTGTAAGGGCAGGTGGTTGGGTAAGGGGCAGATCAGTGAGACTGCAGTCTGTGCTGCATTTCAATGATTAGATTTCAAATATCACATCACAGCTTTCCTGGAAAGTTTTCTTGCTTTAGAAAAACAAGATGCAGGAGAAATGAAATGTCTCTGTTGATTTAAAAAACTGCTTTGGTGAGCAAAAACTGTGTCGTTTTAATTTACTCGAAAGTTCTTCTGATGCTACTGGACACACTGAACAGTATCAAGAGGAAATGAAATTAAATGAACTCACCGGGGTGCGTATAAATGATAGCTGAGCGTTTTATTATGGATGTTGTTTTGAAAACATCCTCTGCAATGCACCAGCAGTTTGATTGACTTTGGCAATTCTATTAGAGTTTGGTATAAACACATAATAAATTGAATCACACTCTTCATTCTTCATTCTTCATTATCTCTGTTTTTATGTTTGTGTCTAAATGAATAGTACTTTTCATTGTTCAAACTCCAGCTTCAGACAGAAATGCAATCTGACACCACCTTGCATCAGGCCTCTGGGCTAGTGAGACACAATATGTTGTTCTAATATGCTAATTTTGCATTACAGATTCAGTGAAAATGAGCATGTGAGATGATCACACCATTAAAAGTTAGCATTAGCAATAGAGTATGCTAATCAGGCCAGATGGGACTATTCTGTTTGTGTAAATTAACTCTGTCTACTTCTTTGTCATTAGACCTGAGAAGATAATTCTTGACAGGCCTTTGAAAATTGTTTTCATTGGAAATATGCTGTATTTGTGTAAAATATGTTGACTGCAACATATTTATTGAAATATGCATCTTTAAGGAAAAAACATAGAAACCCCCATATAAAGAATATCGGTCTGTGAATAGCAGGAATTGCTGGAATTTACTTCCTTTGATCTATTTCCTTGGATGGCATTTATATGCTATTTCTTACCAAAACAGTGCCCAAGTTTTTGAAGTGAAGTGAAGCGTTCCTCATTATGAAGGTTTAAAATTTTGAAAATGAGTCAAAATATGCCAGACCCAGTGGTAACTTCCTTTTTATCTGCATTGGTCTGATTTGTCTGAAACATCTGACCAATGAAACAAAAACTGATCAGCCACAACATTAAAACCACTGACAGACAGAGGTGGGTAGTAACGAGTTACATTTACTCTGTTACATTTACTTGAGTAACTTTTTGAAAAAAATGTACTTCTGAGAGTAGTTTTACTCTGCCACACTTTTTACTTTTACTTGAGTAGATTTGTGAAGAAGAAACGCTACTCTTACTTCGTTACACTGGGCTACACTCGACTCGTTACTTTTTCATTTACCACATTAGATATGCTTTATTTTTCCAGAGAGATGCCCCCAGTGGATCTACCACATGACTGTTTCACCAATTAGACAAAGCAACAATAATCACGTGACTCAGTTTCACCAGACGTCGCCCTGCAATCCAGCTGGGTTGTGTTTTGTTTTCCTACCTCACATGAAATGACAGGACTGTGGTATAGACTCTAGATACAGTGTGACTATCATTAATGTATTATTGCTGCAGGATTTTACTTGAAGCTACTGAGGGAGTTTTGACTGCAGTGAACTTATGATGTCATTATGTTTAATTCTTTTGATGAAAACTCAGAATATTTGAATTCATATAACCACACATTTTCATGAACTTATCTTTTCAAATGGAAACTTCTTTGTGAAGTTATTTAGAATTACATTTCTGCATGCATCTCCCGTACAAACGCTGAACTTATACCAGCTGAAAACTTATTATATGTTTCATTTTCTTTCCTTTTATCAGAGGCTTATCAGTTCTAATTTAGGCACTTGTGGATATATGTGTGGAAAACTTCAGTCCTTAGTACTAAACTAACTGCTGTCTAACAGCAAACTCCTCGTGCCAAAGTCCATTATTTCTATCCACAGAGTAGTGTCATCATCCTAACAACACTGAAGAAACTGTCTCTCTCACAACCTAGTATCCCTTTTTTTTTTTTTTTTTTTTTTTTTTTTTGCCAAAACCGGTATTAGTTTTCCACCACTGTCCCTGGGCATAGTCTGGCTCTCTGGCTCCAAAATCCAGGGCATATTCTAAGATCCTTCACCCAGCAGCAAGCTTTGTTTTTGGGCTTTAGTCCAGCTCTGCTCTTGGGAGGTCCAACAGCTCCTCCAAACCCCCTCTAGTCATTTTTTTTCAGTGTGAAGGATTTTTATTTTCAATCACGCTGTCCCAATCCCCAAGACAATTAGAGGTTTTCACAGAGCAGTTTACAGAAAGTGCAGAGCAACAGAATGTTGTTTTGGAAAGTTGTAATGGTCCCTTGTGTGAGTGAATGAGTTTGGAACGGCAACATTAATAGAAAGAAAAAAAGAAGACAGAAAAAGAAATAGGTTGCTTATCTTTTAATAATTTTGACTTACCAGAAATCTTGTTTATCTTAATCCCTCAAAAGTCGAGGCTGTCCAAGGAAATTAAATGTTCTGCATTGACATTCATTGAAATTCCTCACCAGATCTTATGCAAATTCCAAAATGAGAATAGAATATGTTTTCATCTTTTCATTACTTGTGCTATTTATCTTGCTTCAATCCACAAGTAACATTGGAGATCTAAGGCTCTGACACACAGGTTGCTCAGTAAGCCTATCACACAGTGTTAATAGATCTTTAAAACCTGTCAGATTGAGGCTTCTAACATAGACTGTTTGTTGAGAAAACAGCTAATTTTTCCTCCTTGTGTCACATTCCATCTTTCAACATTGTATAAAACACTTAAATTTCTCTAAAAAAAATGTACTTATTTGACTGACTTCGACTAAATAAAAAAGACTTTATAAGTTGTTTGCGCAGCAACTTATTAAAACAAAGTTATGTTTTACTGTTAGGTGACCTCTTGCAGCAACATTAGACAGCATCGCTCTGTGTAGTAAACTCAGCAAAGCAACATTTTGAATATTCATGTGGCAAAGCCCTCTAGTGGCCATAGACAGGAACAAAGTAGGAAGTCAGGTATCTGCGTAGAAAGGAGGTTGGGGGGATGGATGGATCAACAAAACATCAAATTTTAACATGAGAAACCACTGTTTGTTTATATTTAAAACTACTTGAATTCAACACAGTTTGTTTAATCCTGACTGTTCATATTGTCGTCCATTCTGCAGTGCATAATAGTCTGACTGGGCTTCATTATTATTCTGCTATGGGGAGGAAAACATCAAACATTTGCCTGCAGGGAGATGAGCTCTGTCATTAAAATATATAATCCATGTAAAACTTGAAACTTTCAGTGTGGTAGGTTACTAGCCAGGAGATTGTTGTAGCTGTAGTGGAGTCAGACCATTCATAATGTGACCATTTTAACCCCAAACACGATTTTTTCCCCCTGTAAACTTAACTAAACAGTCAGCATAGCATTGCTACATCCAAAGAGGGTTAGTTTATTTTGGACATATCTCCTGCCACCACTGTGCTCCTACATGTATGGGTTGTATTAAAGCAACATATGACCTACATACCTGTGCATTTGAAACTACACAGAATGAACTGCACTGAAGCTACAAGGCAACTGTTCAAACAAATTCCCCACATTCTTCTTGTGTGAGAGAACATTTTAACTCCAAATATTTGCCTAAGAAAAAAAGAAATCAGGTTACAGGTAATTAATGTAACATGAATAAATTAAAACCTGCCAACGTTGCTCTGCAGCCTTTTACCAAATCCATTAAGCAGTCGATTTTGAGGTTTATAATAACGATGTTGAACTCATTCACCTCTTATGTGTACACATGAGTCCTGCAACCAAACCAAACACTGCTCTCTCTGTCTCTCTCTCTTTCTCTCAGCCATTATCTTGTCAGCATGAAGTCATTGTCTTGAGCCAAGCCCAATGATGTAATTTCCTTCATAAACAAGTCCAACTTCCTCTTGAGGGTCCATATCAGCTGAGTTTATCCTGTGAGTGCCCCAGCGGGACTTGTTTCAGAGTTTCTTGCCTCCCTCACATGTGGCTGAATTACTTTTTGCTTCTTTGCGTGCGACCATAGTCTCTGTTTTCTCTTCACCAGACTTTGTTTAGTTCTACAGTGTTTGACACAGTATAAGAATAGGCTATTGGTATACTGCAGAACCACTAAAGACTTTCTTGGTGAGACAAATGCTCTATAAATCATCCCTGGCTCTATGTAGAGTCTGCTTTAATTACCCTGACTCATAGTGCAGATTAACTGAGTGAAAGCATCTGACTTTTTTTCTGGGTTTTTAGTGCAGCCGTGTTTGGTTTGTTCAGCAGTGTGGCTCAACTTTGCAATCAGGCAAAATGTGGGATTCAACAGCTTCACTCTGACCATTTAAAGGGCACAGAACAGAGGCTGTGCTTCTGTAAGCAAAGGTACAGAGACTGACTACAGTGTGAATGTTTTTCGGAGGTTTTTATGGAGTTAGGCGCAGCTGTAGCCTGCCTGCAACAACATGGGCTGGGTTTTTGTATTTAGCCAATGTAATCACAATCTAGATGAGTTTTAAAGCTGCTGGTTGCTGGCGGGGGGAAAAAGAGCCCTGTTTTCTTTGCCAAATCCCCTCCTTGCTCTGTTTCTCATGGAAGGTTGATATGGGTTAGGAGTTTAGAGCTGCTACACACCCATGTGTTTTAACAGTCCTCCACCACATGTGTTATCAGCTGAGCCATGAATGTGGGAAAACCCCGCAGGCAGGATGACATCACTGTGTAAAAGTAGGTATATTTTAACACACGAGGGCGTAACTGCGAGAATGTAGGAAATGGGAGAGATTGCTGGAAACAAGTGAAACCAATGAAAACAAGCAGAGATAAAGATGCCAGCTGACTGCTGAGTGTGACTTTCAGATTTGGCTTTTGTGTACACAGTTTTGGAACGTGCAAAAGTGCATTGCATGTATAGCAGGAGACCATAGATGCTAGGATGAAATGCAAGGGTGACAATATTAAATTAATATTGACAGTATGGTCTGTATTGATCTGTGTTAGTGCAACATGGCTAAAGCAATTGATTTTTAGCTCCAAGTCGTGCATGCAATACCCCTTTAAAAGCTCTGACACTGTGTTGAAATGTTGTTTATTACTGAAATGCTTTAACAGCTAAAGCTCCTCTGCATGTGCTATCAGTTTTGCCATAATGAGAAAGAAGCTCAGTGGCAGAGTGACATAATTTATAGTTTAGAACTAACACACATGGGTGGAACTGGAAAATAGTAGGGAATCTTTGGAAATAAGTGAGCATTAAGAGAGATTGGAAACAATGGAAACAATGATGGCAGCAGTTTTTCTGGAGAAGGGGATGATGATATGCTGTAATTCACTTACATTAGAAACTTGAGCATGTTGAAGTAATTGCCTTTGACAGGAATACAAACAGTGAGCACAGTGTCTCATCAGTGCTGAGCAGAGCAATAGAAGACAGACAGCCTCTTCAGCAGTGGAGCCTACATTTTAGACTCCTGTGAATGGATGTGAGCTCTGTTCAACAAAACACTGGTAATGACACAAAATCAGCCTAATAATTGCAGCTATGGAAGTTTCTTTCAACATGTCAACTCACAACTGAGTGACACACAGTGTTCTTGTAGATTTTAAAACTGGAGCCAACATTTAAATCAGATACTGAATAGTTGCATCATCTCATCACATGAGGCAATTTTAGGTTAGAATGTAAAAACTGCCAGGCAGTGCAGTAGCTTTCTAAAATGTAGCGTTACAGTATACAACAGAAAAGAGTGCAACATCACCTAAATGTCAAATGATTAAAAATTATATCACATCCCAACTTTGAACAATAGGTATTTGGTCTTGTGTGAAAGTAAAAACTAACCTTTTAGATTTACTATGCTAAACATACAGGTCACACACAGTACACCTTTTATTATTAAGACTGAAGTGTTTTATTTTTTCAATATCTTTTTCAATACTATTTCCGATGCCCAATTCTTCTTGGAATGGAAGATAACAAATTTCTGGAGAGATGTCTGGCAGTTTTCAGAGACAGTTTTTTGGTGGCTTTTTGCTGGAGGAATTATGTTGCATTACCTTTCTCTTTAAATTTTTCTTTGAATTACAGAATAGGTGTTTAGAGTAGTATTCAAGTCACATGGCTTATCTGGCAGGTCATGTTTATTTTTAGGTAACTTGGGTTCATCTTGTCAGCCAAAATTCTGGTATATCCACAACCATTTATAGTGTCTCTAAATGTCATCTCCTCAACATCTTTTGCACTAATGCAGCTCCATATAGTACCCTACCACCTCCGTGCTTCACTCTCAGGACTATGCATTCACCGTGAGCAAAGAATGTGCTCCTCCCAATATTCATCAGGCTAATTTTCATGTGTTTTCAGCAAAGTTTAATCTGGCAGTTTAGTACCAAAAACAAGCAAGGACTTTTTCCTAAGTTGTGTTTGGGTTCACATAATGAACAGTCCTTCACACTGTCAGAGCTGCCACAGAAATTTCCATTTATAACACCTGTGTCAAGCCTGAAGCTCTTGACAGTCTGTTTTTTAGAGATAGATTGTGAAAATAGCACACTGTATTTGGCGTCATATTAGCTCAAATACATAGAGAATGCATAGTCAATATTCAGAATACACTGAGGCCCTGATTAGTGATATTTTGGCTCATGCAGCACCCCCCGGTTACTGCTGCAACTGTTTTGACAGATTTTTTTGTTGTTTATTACCCTTGTTGTATCCTTTTCCATCTTTGTGAAGTTACAAAATCAGATTTTTTAAACTGCTTTAGTATTTATTTACCATTTGGAACCAAGGTGTAGACATGTAGATAGACACAAGTGCAAATCTGAGAAAATTCTGGTTTTCACATGCACTTTTATAACCATGTACATGCAATTAAGCTAATTGGAAGTCACAACGGTAATACATTTTTGTTTTCAAGATCATAGGTTTTGTCACCTTTGTTGCATTGAATTTCTACTTGGGAGCCTGTATTTAAAATATAACCTTTTTAAAGTGTCTATTTCAGCTTACTTCTGTTGCATACGGTACATTTAAAAAAATGTCTATGCATGGTACATGAGAATGCTGCATGGTGGGTGGGGCTTCTTTTTATTAGCAGAAGTTATTTTCTATTATTACCTCATAGAATGTGGATTAGATAGTGGAATTTGACTCTGATGAATATTGTTAGACCAACACAACATGTAATAATTCAAAGCAAACTCAATTTCTCCTCCAATCTGCCGTGAGTTAACAATATTAATATTAATAGGTAAAAGTCTTATTCGGAGTATTGTCCCCTTCCTCCAGTCCCCCCATTTAACAGCACCTTTGTTTGATTAAAAGAGATGAAAATGATGAAGTCATATACTTCTTTACAGCTCTAACTAAGGACAAGTGGCGAGCTGCTCGTGTTATTAAACTAAAAGGGAAAAAGCTTTAGGGAAGATTACATCACCATTGTCATCACCACTATGACCACTGCACTGACCACCATCATCAGCACCAACCGCCATCATCATCATCATCTCCCAAAGCTCAGTGCAAGCAGCGTAATAACTCAGAGATTTAAAGCCTTGTTGGAAAGATGACATCACTCCGTTTTCCCCCGTAACTCTCTATTGTATAACTGACAGAGCTGAGGAGCAGGGAGCTAGTTGTGTAAATGATGTGATGTGTTGGCATCTTTGCAGGATTTGTCAGCTGCTTTGCCGTCTAGATCTCGCAGAAAAAGACCCCATAGGAAAGCTGACATCATTCACACACTGCAGAACAATAACTGCCATCCCTAATCCTATGACATAAAATTGACATGTGTCTAGAAGAGGGAAAATATATGCAGACGATGGAACCCGTTGGCCCTTCTGCAAAAATCACCAGCTGTTTGGCGTTGTGGAAATGAATGGAAGGGATTGTGTTTTAGCAGAGCAGCAGGCTTGCCAGAGACACGGTCCATGAACTGTGACTGTAAAGGTTCAAAAACCTTCTCCATGAAATGCTGTCACACATCCCTCTGCGATGTTTCAAGTGTATCTACACGGTAATGTCTAAGATCGCTTAATAACCCTCTGGAGTGTGACTTCAGTCTGCCCTCTGGCTAAATGACATAATTCCCAGACAGAGGAAGCTCAAGTAAAACTTGAAACTGATATAAAAAAGGGGGAAAAATCCCAAGAAGGTCGAAAGCATTTGAAAAATTAGAAGCTCTTTGGAGAGCTCAGGGTTAAAAATCCAACGTATAAAATCTTGGTAGCAAAGGTTCATCTGTTACTGGTTGCTTGGGGGAATCATTCAGGTGTGATAAAGTGAAACCAGATGAGCTATAGGCAGAATTAATCCAACTGACTGGGGAAATGCCAACTATCTTAAAAAGATGTGTGTAGAATTCCTGGATTAGCAGCCTGAATATGACAGCATAGTGGGAAATCATGACCACAATTCTGGAAAGGTCTTACACAATACATTGTACGTGTTGTCATTTTGCCCACCAACCAAACTACAAACACTGTATTAACCTTATTGCTATTTTTTCCTCTCTCAACAAGTGTGGTTCCCCTAATGGCAACTAGATTTTGATCAAAAATAAATGAAAAAACACTGGAGTGACTGAGAAGATCTGCCACTTTAAATTGACATTTTACACGAGATGTTACACTCTTAATTGCAAAGTTTGTTTCCTCTAATGTTTGTCCTGATCACAAAGCTCTACTGATAAAATCCCAGCTCAGGTATCTGGAATTCTCTGGCACAAAATACTACATCTCTTTGTCAGGGTGGCTGCATGTGGCACTTACTTCATTTGAATCAACATTTCATGAACATGTGTAATGGCAGGATGTAGTATTGTTCTCAGGGTTATAGGGGCACCTCACATTAACAGGAAGAAGGATGAGTAACTCCTTTATTCTTTAGGACCACCGGATATTGCAATGTCCATAAAAGGACCGATGGGCTTTAACAACCAGAATGACTGATGCATAATGAATCATTCCAATGAGATTTGCTATGAGAACAGAGTTTTTGCATCCTCATACCAGCAGGATACAGCGTACTCTCAAAGACGTGACGGCATCACCGTATGAATAATGAATATTTGCTGCCTCAAGTGTTCTATATACTTTACATTCTCTTTAGATGTGTCTTTAGGCACAGTATAGTCTGGTCTCTGACTCAAAGTGTGACTCAAGTGAGTCATGGTGAAGTCTATGGAGAAAACACTGTGCATTGTGTTGCAGTCAGTGAGCGAATGCCTCTGCCGGCTGAGTCATTAGGGATATTCACCGCATGTGGCTCATTTGCTTATATGAGACCCAATAGCAGGATTTTACGGGAGAATCTTGTAGTCACGCTGTTATGTAATTAGTTAGTAAACTGGTGAGTTCTGATATACGACAGAAAAAGTAAAGTCTGATTGCATGCAGCATATGTTTCTGTAAGTGCTTCGAGCTCAAACTCTCACACAAGGATGTGAAAGGATATATGACCAAGCTTCCGTTGGCTGACAAAAGGAGCCTTGGAATAAACATTTTTATTGAGGTCGCCTTTGGGTGGAGGTGTTTTGACATTCAGGAGGAGACGGGCGAGGGTTTAAATTAGATGGTGGATGTAAATCAAACTTCAGCTTGTGACTGGGTGATGACTGCAGGGCCTTCATGTGATTGGAAGGATCACTCAAAGCCTTCACCTAATCGTTTTTTTTTTTTTTTTTTTTGAATGCCTAACAACAGTCACACACCCAGACACACCGTTCAACTTGTCTTTCTTCCTGTGGAGTACCAACTCTTCCCTGTTTATCCAGTTGCCATAAAAACATAACCAGCCACGAGTCAACACTGAATGACTCCAAACAAGCTGGATTATTGCTCTAATTAAGCTTTAATAAGCCCTTATTAAACGGCCGCAGGCCTCGTTAGGCGGTTCATTAAGCTATTTCATCCTTTTATTCCTCCATTAAGTCTCTTTTCTTCTCTCTTTTCTTCTCAGGGAGTGTGGGAGTGGTGAGGTCTGGGAGATCACGACCTTAATTCTCTCCAAGACAGACAGTTTAATTAACACTGGAGGAATCCTCACTGACTCCAGACCTCCACAATGAGAGGGTACAGGGGAATTGGATTGCCCAGGTAAGGCGTTACGCTAATGTGTTTTTTGCAGGCAATATACACTAATAAGCTTTTAATTTACAGCAACTGTGCTTCCTGTATTTATGATGTAATGAGATGGTAATATGGAATGCATAAAAAACATGCCAAAAAATGTTAATATATGTGTAGTTTAGCAGTATTTTTGTTTTGATAAAAGAGACAACAGTGTAATTAAATGTTTGACTCTTTTTTTTTTTTTTTTTACTCCTGTCAATTAACAAGTAAAGTGGAAGATATAAAACAATTTATTCAGTGTTCCTGACAGTAGAAAATGCTATGGAGTGTTACATGTCACTAGCTATTTATGTGCAGTTTTCTCACAGTCAGAACTGGCATGTTTACTGCAGCAGTTCTAGAAAAATTCAAAATATGACTTTCACACCACTGTGTAGGTTGTTTAAAGTTTGAAGCAGGAAATGTTGACCTATTACTGTAATTTCCTAAACCCACCAAACCAAGTCTGACTGTAAAAGTAAAGAGAGAGACAGTTAGAGAGCAGCCTGAAACTAGCAAAACTTTCTAAATGTTCTACCAGTAATCACCCATAAAGTCACTGATTATTTACTTTTACATATGAAGTTAATGTTGAAAGAAAGAATGAGGGATTTTACAGACTTTATATTCTTTTGGTGCCACTTTGTCTTTGCTTTTGCACTTTCACACAAACTCTCCTCTCATTATGCCCCACCACAAAATTCTCTCTATTTAAAATAAAGTCTCATGAGGACACGAAGCACATGGTTGTCATGCCGTTTCTGACAAATATTTACTGTATATTTGGATTTCTCCTGGCAGAGTAAAGGGAATAACTGAGACTAGATGCAACAGGACACATGTGTTCCAAGCTGATTTCCAAGATTACAATTTTTAGACAGTCCCTTTGAACAGTGCAATAAAAATGAAAAATACTCACCCTGAAGCTCAGAAGTTAAAGATTATGTTTAGTAGCACCTGCAGGTTTTTAAGCGTCTGCTGGGGATTTCCAACTCTGTGTGCAATATTCAAAGGTGGACTTTGCACACACAGGCCTCTTCCATTTTCACGTTGTTAGAAGTGAAGAAGGTTATAGCCCTGGGAAATTCTAACAGACAGGTGTTTTAGTTTATTATTGCATACGGATCAGTAGATAGTTCTGTCTCTTGAACTTGTGAAAGTAAGTAAACAGAGCAGAGATTAGTATGTCTTAGTTAGGTGGCTGTGGCTGCAGGTGTGTGTGGAGACAGTGATAAAATAGTGACACATAGAATCAAAGCAGCCAAATTAATCTTCAGTTTTCACTGAAGGAAGTGTGAGAGAGAGGAAGTAGCGATAATATGTGTCTGTGTATGCATGCGAACATACGTTTGTATGTTTATTAGCTGTCTGGATCCTGCTGAGGTGACAGATGTTGGTGACGGTGGAAGGCAGTGTCCAAATGAATCCACCGGGGTGTGTATGTAAATGTGTGTGTTTGAAGGAGGGTATGCTTCCAGAAAAAAAAAAAAAAAGTCAGAAAATCTGTCCTTCATCTGTCTCTGTTGTCTCCTGTGTAACCGTATGCGTAGGCAGGTAAAACTTCCACCTTCCGCCACGAAGTGATTGAGTTTCTGTAGATGTCCAAACCGCAGAATTCACCTTCTGCCTCCCTCCATGTTTTTCTTTCCTCCTGTCTTTGTTGTTTTGGATTTGCATGAGCTCCAATACTGTGCCTCTGCTTTATTCTTCCTGTCTTCCCTGTCTCATTCGTTTTCTTACAGTGCTACAGTAGATCATGTATACACCTACTCAACGTACACCTAAAGTACATTTGTAAACAGAGATGCAAACCACAAACTGTTGATGCTGATTGAAGACACAGATAGACAAGCACCCACACACAGTCACAAACATGAGGAAGTGTTGGTTTGGACGTTATGCAAAGTGATATCTCCTGCATCGGAAGACACATGAGCCAACACGCACTCGCCCAAAACGTCAAGTGATTAGTTACACAATTAGAACCGTAAGTTCCATCAAAAAGCAGAAGCTCCAACTGTTTGTACCTTTGTGTGGGGAGAAATGAAACTCGTCAAACTCACCAAGCATGATCCAGCACACAAACGGAAAACACCAGAGCTGAATACCGTCATGCGTTGTAAAATTCTGTCATCATTTTATGTTGATGCTATAAACAAACCGTAAAATTCAGCTTTGTGATGTATAATAACACATTCTATGTCGCTGCAACTGATTACACATTACATACTTGTAACTGTCATGGGATTTTTCTCAATTTTGATAAAATGTAGGCAAGTCCAAATGTGCGAATTAAGGGGAAAAGAGGTTTGGACAAATCCTGAACCCACAAGCTCATGTTGTCTGCAACTTTGTCTGCTGAGCAAGCCAACTCTTATCTGAGGGGTTTAATTGGTTGTAATTGTAGCTGTAGTCTGCTCAATGAAAGCAATCAAAGGCAAGCCATTACAAGACCTTGGTCACCAGCCCTCAGGGCAGAACTTCAGACCGCGAGACGTGCACATACAAACTCACAATCGGGGACACACTCACACACAAACACACTTATATACAGGCAGTCACCCACACATTTCCTGTGTGTTTCATGTAAGACAGTCTTTTCTTCCTTCTGTTCTGTTTGGAGAGGAAGTGCGGGTCTAATGACTTTTCCTATGCGTCACAAACACTGCATGTGGGAGGCAAACAGCCGCACTGCACGTGTGTGCATGTGAGAACCTTTATGCATATATGTATGAGTTTGTGAAGGGCTTGACACATGCGGGTTTGTTATGCATTTGTTAGGAGCTTCATGTGTAGTTACAAGTTTGTGTTTTGGAGACACCTCACGTTGAATTTGTTAGTGTTTTTCAAAGACAGTTATGCATTTGTTTATGTGTTTACAGGAAACGTGCACACGTAGCTACAGGTGAGTATTTCTGGTCAGCCTCTGAAAAATAAGCATCTCTGAGGAATTTTGTTTCACTTCACACATTTGGTGTGACCTTGTGCACCTGTGAGCTCTGTATATGTGAGCATTTTTTTTGGTTTTTTTTTGTAGTTGTTTTTTTTTTGCAGGTGTTTCTAGCTTGTTTCTTGTAAACAGAGCTACCACTGAGATCTCACACAGGCTGTAAAACTGTTTTTCTTTTCTTTTTTGTAATACTCACACCCGATCAATCGTGATCAATATTTTATTCCTTGAGAGAACTGCTGTATGCCAGGTTGAAATTTTAGTTATAATTTCATCTAGTAGTGCATCACATATTTATGATGGTTGCTGTCAATACTTCTCCTGGCTTTCAGTGTCCCGCCGCATTATTTTAACGCTTTGAAAGAAAATTCTATCCCGAAACCACCAATGAGCTATCAAAGTCAGCTTTTCACACACAAAAAAACCCATTGTAAACATTTTAAATTTTTGATAAGATACAAGTGATGCAACGAGTCATAGCTATAATTGTTGCAGGCATCCTGTGTATGTTTACTGCTACAATGCATACAAGTATATGCTTAACCTTGATTTTAAATTCATGTATTTTGACATGTCAAGTTTGTCTAACTGAAGCAACCAATCTGTGATACTGAACTTTTAATTGAAACATATTGTATAAAAAACACCTCAATACTGCAAGCTTATCATACTGAGTAATTCTATTCATGCAGCCACACCTGGTGCTGCTCCAACACCAGTGGGGTTAAACATCTCAAGTGACGTTAAACAATCAGGTTTCTCCTCTAGACTGTATCTCCAGAAGCCTGAATAATTCTTCATGGTTTTGCCAGCGTGAAACACAGTTAGCTAATCCCACAACGCTGGGTTCCCCAAAGCTGCAGCTGCAGTGAGCTCGCCCAGTTCACCAGGGGCCACGGAGAAGTGTTTTGCTCAAAATGAGTGCCTATTCAAAGACCAAGGTTGGTTCTTAGCAATGAGCAAGTGACTGTTGAAAAATTATTTTAGGTGAAATGAAAAACAGAATCAAAAACAGTCTTTTGATTGGATCCAAGGCCTTTGCTGAACCCTTCCTCCAAATTCATCACTCCCCTTCTTTACCTTTGCTCCTTGGTGCCAACTCCATCATTTTCTACACTGTGTCTCACCCTTATGAACACCCACTCGCCTTTCCTTCCGCATCTTTCTCCCTCTCTTTCATGCCTATCCTGCTATTTCTCCCTCCCTCCCTGCTTGCCCGTCCATCCCACTCCATCCTCCATCAGCTACTGTGCATCTCAGCTGTGGCTGTTCCTCTCCACATTTCATTTCCTCGTAGTTCTCTCTCATTTTGCCATCTCATCCTTCAGTCCTTCTGTTGTCTGTCTGTGTCTTCAGATTAAACTTCTTTCAAACATGGTTTATTGCCAGAGCTATACAGACTGTGTTTATTGGAAGAGTGGACATGTAGACATTTCAGTAAACGAAATAAACGACTCAATTCTATTAGCCACAATAGCAATGGAGTAAATGATGGAAAATATTTTGGGAAATCTCCCAAGCAAGATTTGAATTTTGTTAAAACAAAAATTTTTTTTGGGAGAATGTTTATTTCCTTTCTTGGTGAATGAAAGGATGAATAACTCTCTTGTTTGTCTATTATGTAAGAGGCAACAGCTAGTAACTGGTTAGATTAGCATAGAGAATAAACAAATAAGGTATAATGTGTTAATTAGTGAGCCTTATAGGTGCTGTACTTGGATTTTTCTCACCTTAAAGAGCCAGGCTGGCAGCTACACTATCCTTACATGCCTCTGGCTGCAACTTCATTTGGCATACAGATATGAGAGTAGTATTGATCTTCTCATCTGACTCTGAGCAAGAAAGTTGAATGTTGAACATAAATTTTTCATGTCACCATGTCAGTTTCTGCCACAGTTTTAACAAGGCATTGAACTGAAATGTAGTCTTAATATAGCTTAGTACTGAATTCTGCATTCCAGCAAAGGGCTCACATCTTGTTTTATTGATGTTTGAATACTGACTCAGTTTCAGTCCTATTAATTTGATGAAATTTCCTTACAGTAATAGTATAAAAGGGCATGTCTTGGGTTTATCATCATCTCCACCAGGAGCATGTAAAGGGAATGAGCTTCGTTCCCCCCCAAGCCTTCTTTCTTCTGCTCTCTTTAGCTCTCCTCCCTGTCAGCCTCCACATCATCAGCTCTGAGACTACTGTTGCAGCTGGCCTGAGTTCAGTTGAGGTCAGACAGATAGTGTGTGCAGCCCTGGGGATATACACACTGGCTACCAACCAGAGCACCAGAGTAAGTTCGAGGGAGATGTCCTTGCTTTCCCACTCTGTCTCCTCTGAGAGCTTGTTGCTGACGCTGGAGGCTGACAGGAGCTTTTGGAAAACCAAAACAATCCATTAGAGCAAATACAAATAAGAATAATGCTAATCAATAAAGTGCTGACTGTGTCTCATTTCACTATCACTCCTTCTCCGCCGTCCTCACTTCCTGTCCCTCTCATCTCCCATGTGCACACTCTCACACAGATTCCAATGATTTATTTATGTCAGCATAAATTACATCGCTGGGAATCTGATCCTGGTGCAGTCTGTGTTTTAGCAGTGATGTTTTGTGGTGCCTCAGTTCCAGCTAATTTTGATCAGTGTGTGTGTGCGTGCGTGCGTGCGTGCGTGCGTGCGTGCGTGCGTGCGTGCGTGCGTGCGTGCGTGTGTGTGCGTGCAAGTGTTCTTGTGTTTCTTTAAACTCACTTGACTTTCCCTGACAAGTTTGATCTGAGTAAACAAGGAGCCGGCCAAGTATCTGTGGAAAGAGGGGAGAGAACGAGGGTAAGAAAGTGGGTGAAACAGTGAAAAAGGCAGAAAGTCAGAAACAAACACTTACTCAGGCGAAACCCTGAAGCCATGAGCAGGAAGCTGATATTTTCCCAGACTTACTTTACTCTTTTTTTTGGAGTCTGATCCGACAATTGTAGCTTCCTCCGAGGAGCTAATAATACAACAGAATCATTGTGCAAAGCGTCGTTTCCCCTCGCCTGATTTAGCAAGAAAGAAAGCGTTTGCAGGCAATCGCTCCACTCCCAGTGTGGTTAGGTGGAGTTTTTACTGCCATCAGATTGGATTGTCACACCACATTGTAATAATGCACCATTATAGTCTGGCTCAGATGAACATGTATACACAGATAACAGTTCTCTTGTTGTGCAGTTCTCAATTTCTCGTTTCCATCTTGGGCTGGAGCTCAAATCATTCCTTCTGAGGCTGTGTAGCTTTGCAAGTGTGTAAAATGTGGGATGTATAATGCAGATCATATAGATTGTGTTTGAATAGAGGGGCTCACATGGTTTAAGACAGAATCTGGTGTCTGCACACAGATGTTAGCTGTCTGCTAGTTAGTAAGATATGCACCAACCCATTGTGTGGGAGTGTATCTGTGTGTATCTCAACCTCTGACTGAACTAAAGAGTCATTACAAACTCAAGTTCTTCTTCTTCTTCTTCTTTATAAAGTTCATATGGGACTTTCTGAACTATTCAGATGTGTTTCACGCCAGTTTGCTTCCTGTAGTTGAGCTCATGTCTAATCAAATCACAAGTTCATTGACCTCACACAGTCTATGCACTGTCTGTTTCAGCACACAGTGGGGATGCTGGAGTATATTGTTAACTTGCAACTGCAAACAAACCACTCAGGACTACAGTTTGGATTATTTCTGTTTCTAATATCCAGATTTGATTTTAAGAATGCACAAAATGGCTTTAATTTTAATTTATTACGTTCCTGTCAAATTGGAAAGTGCACCGGGAGCCACAATTATCATTTCACGCCATTAGGAGAACTCAGAGGGGATTCTGACCCAAATGGTGCATTTAGTGGAGAGCGTGACCATCAGCATCATTGCTGCTGTATGAGTTTTGTGTGAAATTTAATTACTATTATTGATTGGCCTAGCCATGTATTGTTTTCAGTAAGTCTAATTAGATAACTACTGTAGATATTCTGTATGGATGTATCTGTGATGTTCTCACATTTGAGCTTTATTTTTCATTGTTTCATTCACTTTTAGTTCCAATTACCTTTAGATGTTTCTGGTGTTTTTTTTTTAAAAGTCTAATAAGTCTGTGTAATACACAGCTGAGCAGCGGCATTAGCATTTTTTAGATTAAACTGATCCATAAGGGCAAAATGTGTCTTAGCTGTCCTGTGGGACGGCGCTGAGTTTTATTAGAAACTGTGTTGAGGCAGGTGTAGCAGTGAAACAGTCCCACACAGACTTGAAGGCTGAATGTGTGATGAAATTACTTGTTAAGATGGATGTTTTTTCTAGTGTACTTGACACAGCCTATTAAAAAATATAAATGGTCTTGCAAATGTAATATTAACCTAGGCGTTGCATCGGTATTCACCTGGTACCTACGTTATACCTATATTGCATCAAGTGGAAGGCTTTTTTGTGGAGTGCACATTTTGTTGAATCTTTAAGCACACAAACCCTCTCTTATTATTCACCTCTCCTGGACACACACAAGATCAATGGTGGGTTAAGAGATTAGATGATAATATAAAATGAGAAGGAAAACGTTACTCTTACATGAGTTGTGAGTTGAAAAAAAAAAGATGTTATGAAGGAGACAGTGCAATATTAGTGAGACAAATCACAGCGAATCCAGAGTCCCCTTGATCATCATCACAGGAAAAACACAGTCAGTCTGTCTGGCCACGATGACCAGTTTGTCTATCTGTGCTTTTGTGTATGCGTGTGTGTGTGTGCGTGTGTGTATCTGTTCATCTGGCTTCTGGACTATCTTGCTGTTTGTCTCCATGTTTGGCTGACCATGCATCTTTCATTTTATCAGTAAGTCTATCAGCTTGTACGTGTGTGTGTGTGTGTGTGTGTGTGTGTCCATGGGTGAAATGACCACTGGGTTTCCTGCTGTGTTGACCACATGCTCAACTCCATTCTTTTTTTTTATCCTCCAGTCCTCTTCTTTACCCCACTTGGCTGCTCTACCTTGACTACCTGTGTTGTTCTGTCTGGCCTGGCTTCTTATTTTGTAGTGACTGGTCATGTTATTCAGGCTTTTCCATCCTCGGAGTTTGGGACACCGTGTGGGGTCCCTGCAGGTGAAAGTGGAACTCCATAAAAAGTCATCCCACCAAGAAAACAATGCTGATGCAGAGTGGCATGCAGGAGCATTTTAGACACATCCTGACAACTGAAAATTCAGATTTTATGGTAAGATAGCATCTCCATGCCAGGAGATAAAGGTCTGGGAGCCACAGCATTGCAATGAGCACCACCTACAGTGACTGAAAGGATACGAAATGAAAATAATAGCAACAAACCCACCAGAGTCTCAAAGAGGTCCTGAGCTTTAAATCTGTAGTGTCAAGATTTCTGATATTTTTATGCCAGTGCTGAAGGCAGTTCTGAGAATGCACCACAGACACCTTCATTAAAATCAGAAAGTACAACAAAATCCTTCATCCTTTCTCTCTCCATGATCTCAACTCTTTTCACTCTCCCCTTATCGACAGGATCACCAGTAGTCACAGACAATCAAGGTCTCGTTTTTCCTGCCCAGAGCTTATGAGTACAAATACCCGAGCAGTAGGCCATATGGTTGGGAGTCAACGGGAAGTGCCTGTCTGTGTGTCTGACCTTACCTGTCTGAAAGCATGACACATTTGGTGTTTGTGAGCATGTGCAGATCGTGTGATTAGTGATTAAGTGTGCAGATATACTAATTTGTCTGTGAGTGTGTGCATGCATACATGCCACTCAGGTCCGTGTCTTTTCTTTATGGTGCTAATTAACCGGGCGTGGACTTGAAAGGACAGGAGATTTTCAGTCCAGAGACAGGAGGTGAATTAGCGTGTCCCGGTCTAGACTGATCTGGATGATTAGAAGGTGTGCGACAGTTGCATTAAGTCAAAAACAGAGGATTTGGCACAGGGAGTGTTTTTGTTTTACCTGCTTCCTTCCTCTGTTTTTAACAGTTTACAAAGGATGCCAGGAAAACAGGGCTAATCCGTGCAACGCTTGTGGCAAAATATCAACACAAAAGGTTTCCAAGGTTTTCTCTGATCCCATTACATTATTGCATATTTAACTGCTTCTTTCTGCTGATCAAATTATCCCCCAGCAAAGTGCCTATGAATTCCTGAAGGCGTGTTATCGATAGTGAGTCCACTCAGAACAATTGAAATAAGTTCCTGCACCTCTTTGCCCTGCTATAAACATTCACTTGTGCCCTCTTTAAACTTTCTTCCAGACTCTATTTAAGGGGCAGACACCAGTAAAACTCCCCAGCTGTCTGTTCTCTCTCTCTCCCTCTGTAAACCCAGCCAGCTGTCTGCCCTCCACTTCTGACCTTGTTTTGATGAACATTGTTGTATATGTGTGTGTGTGTGTGTGTGTGTGTGTGTGTGTAGGTACGCACATATATGTGTGTGTGTATATATGTCAGTGGGCTTTCAGTGCAACCTTTAACCCTTTGAGACTGACAGGCTAAATCGAGCCACCCAGCCTCTCGCTCTCCCGCTCTCGTCTCCTTTTCTTCCTCTGTTTGCTGACTGATAGCCTGTCAGTGGGACAAACTCTCTGCTGCAGCACTATGTGTATATATATATATATATATATATATATATATATATATATATATATATATATATATATATATATATATATATATATATGTGTGTATATATATATATATATGTATGTATGTGTGAGGGTTGGTGGGTGTCTGAGTGCCACTGAGACCAGCAGAGAAAGAGAACATGTTCAAGTGTGTTTTTGTGTAAAGAGGTCACAGAGGAAGACACTGTCCAGACATTTCAGAAATAACGAGTCATATAGGTGTGTGTTGTTGGAAAGAGTATCTGGTACTTATTTAGTCAGGCTCTGACCTCCGACCTTCTCCTTTGACCCCACACATCCTGCTCAAACAGGGAGATGGACATGCATTCATACATATGCACATCCATATGCACCCAGGAGTCCAGGGGGTTGTGTTTTTGTGGGCTGTGAGTAAATTTAGTGCTTTAGTGGTTTTCTTTGACACGTGTAATTTAGGGTGGAACAAGCACAAGTAGACTAACAGGGAATGAGCAAAAAATTGATCAAGCAGGGTCCAGATGTACAACATCAACTAGAGGAAGCAAACATTCAGCTTTTTTACAGCCTGTATCTCAATAGTTCTTCCACATATTGTAGTATGTGTAGTAGACAGATTGAAGCAAACTGTTACTGAAAGATTTCTGATGATTATTGCCAACATCACTATTTATCGATGCCTACATGCATCAGATTTTTGTCCATTCAATACAATGACCACAAATGGTTTAATGTATCGCCTTGGCAACCAAGGCTCCTGCTAATATAATAATGAAGAAAAGCAGCTTCCCTGCTGTATCTACCCATAGTGTTTTGTTGGCCTTCTTTACTCATTGTGTGTTTGGAGAATTGAATGCGCATGGGGCAGTAGCATTCATACTAAATACAGCATGTACAGTTTCATTCATTTGCAATACATACACACATATATATATATATATATATATATATATATATATATATATATATATATATATATATATATATATATATATATATATATATATATATATATATATAGCTACACCTCTTTTCACATTTTTTCCAATAATATCACAAGTCCGCGACCCATCTGTGCAGTTTTACTACACATATGGAGTTGTGTTTGACTGCATGGATTAATTAAACCCTAAAACCTAATTTCTGTGCATTAACGTTAGATTTCCTGAGAAATTAATCCTTTTCTGCTTTAAAATGACTTACATGTAACTCAAGAATGCGCAAATCTATAACGTCCCCACCCCTTTCTTCACCCATCCCGCTCCACTCGCTGCATCTTGGTCACACCAGCTCACCTGCAACTGGTCAAACACTAAAGTTCCTCTATGCTACACAATAGGAAGCTGGGATATTGGAAGTTATTCACCCTGTCTGACTCACTGGATGTTGACTTTTAATGTAAACCTGCTATTTCCCTCATCCCCTTCTACTATTTGTGTTTTACTGTGTTCAGAATCTCCTTCACTGCAGGTAACAGCAACAACAAATTCCTAGCAGCAACACACTTGCTTGGCTTACTTGGCTATTTTGGTGAATTATTTGTTTTAATGACAGTGCTTGCCTTCCTATGTGCAAATATTCGAAATATACGAGGACACCATGCTGGACTGCTTAGCTACACCACGTCTGATTGTGATCGAGTCAATGAAATATGTCAAAAAAATGTCCAAAATACTATATATATATATATATATATACTGGAGGATATTATTCTGTGAGTTGTATTGCAAGCATTGTGGTTGTATTGCCATACCCATGTGTTACCATCCCAAATATCCTAACTGAAACAGCAGTAAACAGAATTGCAAGATGCTTTACAATAAAGCGTGAAGTGAAGAATATATTGGCACCCAGTGACTTTTATTTCACTGGTCTTCCGAAGATATCAAACAGTAGAACTCGCACACAACCAAACAGAATGCAGCAGTACAGAAAACCAAATAAAAACAATAAAAAACACAGCAGTGAAGTGGAATTCAATAAAATAACTTGAAAGCACAGACTCAGTTATGGTCAGGCTTGAGTTTAGCTGGAGGGGAAAACTTTGCTTTTAACTGCCGGGGCTGGGTGAATAGGTTGACTTGGAGCCTGTGTGAAATATTTGTTTGGGCAGTTGTGGGTGTGCAGTGTGTTAATGTAGTGAGGGCGCGAGTGTGTTTGTGTGCGGATGTTAACAGATGTCTGTGTATGTAAGCCAAACAGCCCCTATCCTTAATTTCAGGGTGAACTTGAACTTCCTCCCCTTTCAAGTTTTTCTTTTCTTTTTCAGACTGACACAAGACAAATGAGTCACCTTTAAAGCATTTGTGCCTCATTGTTCCTCTTTGAGATCTCTATTGTTCTTATAATATGTCTTGGCAGAGTGTCCACACAAGGATTAGGAGTTTATTAAGACAAAGTTAGCATGCATGAAACTGAGAAATGTAATGGATGTGTATCATATGTGTTGTGGAGAAGATATATGGAGGCGAGGTGGATTTAAGGGAAGACAACAGTGAGTACATGGGACATTTTGAAGACCAGGTGAACCACATCAGCCGACAGCCCTTCCAGCTGCCTCCTTAAGTCAGCCAGAACAGTCTGGGCCTGGATTGTGGGAGGAGTGTTGCAGTATTCAGCAGTTTATTCAGCAACTAAAATATACTTTAACAATTGTTTTAGTACCAAAAAATGCCCCTTTATGTCCAAAAATATGGATACTCTTTCAAAGTAATATGATGGCAGACATTTTGGCTTGTAGAAAAATGAAATACCATGCTAACACTTGTGCTGGTTCTCTTTTCTGCAGGGTAATGGTGTGTATTGTTTTCTGTCATTGTCTTTTACTATTTTTGTGTACCAGCTGCTACAAATGTTTACATCCTACATTTATATTAGCTTTTATGTTTTTCTGAAATATGCACGTGTCCGTCTGGGTAGCTCCCCATGTCACTCCACTTATTAAAAGAACTGTGGTATGTCTTTATGTCCAATATTCTGGATGCTTCCCATGTGGGATGTTCTCTTCAGTCCCTGAAGGTGTCGAGCCTGCAGCTGTGTGATTGTTCAATGTCACCTCACACCAAACCTAACCCTGCTGACTTTTCACCTTTTGGAGGAGTGAACTCTGACCTCTCAAGAAATGACCCTTGATCTTAACAGGTCCTAATGGTGCAGAGAGGATTGCTGGTGACAGGAGACAGATGGAAACTCACAGTCATGTGAAGGCAGACACGCATGTGCTGCTGTGCAGACATCGAGACACGCTAATAGAGTGAAAAGGGTTGTTCTGCAGGCCCGAGGAGTGACAGCAGAACCGCTGGGAGGCTGAAACGCACAGAGCTCAGCTTACACAGGAAACTGCTGAGACATGCAGGTCATGTCTGCTTCAGTGTTTATAGAGCTTGCAGACACACACTCACTATGTGTTATCAATTCTCCTTTTTTGTGCAAGCTTTTGTGCAAAGCTTTGGCTAAAACTGTATTGTCGGCTTGACAAAGTAGGACCTGGTTTTGTTTACTCAGAACTACAGGTCAACTTGACATTGTTTTATTATTCTTGTTTGAGAACATGCATGCAAGTCTGCACAAACTCCCGCAAAACATGCATGAATACTACTCATGCATATACCTTACCTACAGTAATTGAGTTTCCTGAAGGTTAAACTGGACACAAACTAATTTGTTTTGGCCTCTGAGGGCTTCCTTCTCCTAAAATAATGAGCCTCATAGTTTACCCTTTACTAAACCTCCCCAGTAGACCACAGATGGCCTTTCAATTACTGAGCTAAAACATGCAGAATGGCAATGCATAGTATTATGATTGAACTGCATGAGGGACCACATTCATATCTCCTCGTGAGCACACACACAAACACACACACACACACATTTGCAAACATGCTTGGGCACATATGCACAGACAAATATGAAAGCATATGGCATGTGTACACGCACATAAAGACACACGTGCACACATGCAGGTCCAAATGACTTTCCTTATTTGCTTAGCAAGCAATCTTTGGTAGGGTCACTCCTGCTCACCCCTCCGCTGCACCGATCCATAACTGCAGCCCTCTGGGACCCAGTCAGGCCGACGTATTTGGAGAGTGATCTGAAGTTAGTTACTGTGCTGCTGCTGCTGACTCGCTCACATTGTACCAGAGATTTTAAATTTAAGATGAATGCAGCGAAGGAAGATTGACTGTCAGGTTATTGTTTCTGAAGTTTCCTTCATGTGACATCTGTCGTTTGTTTTCATTCCTCCAGTCTGTTAAGATAATTCATCTGCTCCCACAATGTGGCCACAAATAATATCCAAACTAAGAACGCGGACATTGTGGTCATTAAAATTTTCCCAAGAAGGGTGAAAAGTGGATAGTGGGAGGACTAGAATTATTCTTTTCTCACTCTGAAATCACTCTGGCCATGAGGAGCAGGGGATCAAACCACTAACCCTGCAATTAGCGGCTGACCTACACTACCTGCTGAGCCGCTGCCACCCCCCATGTGCAACAGAAATTTCAGTCAGTGATTTGAAGTTTTTCACAGCAGTGCTCTTTAATATTTATGGCTGACTTATTTAGTAAAACTTTTATGTAAACAGCCTTGTACCATTTACTTTTTTATGATCAAAATATCTTCAGTGGATGCCCATTGTTGCTATACTGATTAAACTGTAAGAGCGTTATTGGAATGTTAAAATGTTCACTCTTGTCATTTTCTCTGTGGTAAAACAGCATCTCTTACTGTCACTATGATATGACATGGTCTATGTTTTAGTGTAGGCATGCAGGCTGATAATTGTGGGTGATTAAGGAGATGAACATCAACCAAATGTCACAGAGTGTGGATTCCATTAGCGTAAACAAGGACACAGCTCAAGAAAAATAAAGTTTGAGAGTCAGGACTTTGCCAAACTTGTACTTTCTACTCATTATAATTCAGAAAATAACATATCTGAACTTGCTTATACAATATTTATAGAATATATGCTGATAGAGGGAGAAATACATCATGACAGGAAACCTCTGTAGTCTTTACGTCAGTGTGACAGCTAAATGCTACTTTTGGATGTTTTTTGTGTGAAATGTTTGCCTAAATTTGCCTTTTTAAAAATAGGCTCATACTGTGACATGATGAGATGAGAAAGTTGTGAAAAGCTGTATGTATGCAAGTCCTACTGTTTAGGAATATATAATTCTCTATTGATATGCTAAAAAGACATTTGGGATTGGGGTTTTAAAGGCAGATATCCACCAGGGAGTTGTGGGCTAGCAGAGGGTAGCTGCATAATCAGCTCTACCATCAGCTAACTGATATTCTGCATAATAGAGATGGGATTTCTGGGTCAGTGTGTGTGTGTGTGTGTGTGGCAGTAGCAGTGTTGGTGGGGGTTTGTCCTTTTATCTGCACGGATGTGTTCATGTCTGCATGTGTCCTATCCGCATGTGTATGCATGTGTGCCATCCATGTCGCTATGTTTATCGGGCTGTGTGTTCGTGTGTGTGTGCGTCTGGGGTGCTGACCTCTTTCCCCCAGAGGAAGGACAGTCCCCGTCTCATTAGGGAAGGGAGACTGAGAGTGAGACAGGGAGACAGATAGACAAGACGGCACAGAAATAACAAAAAAAAGAATCAGAGGGGAAAGAAAGACAGGGAGCAGCTGAGTAAGGCGAGCCACAGAATGTATTACAGGGTCAGAGGTCACTCATCCATTATCACAATGAACAGGGAGGTCCATGGCAAAGGAGGCCATGAAGTTTTCTTACTCACACACTCACAGTTGTACTTCCATGACTTTGGAGGACATTACATTGACTTACATTCATTTTCCAGAGACTTCTGCTTAACTAATGTTAACCTAGAGGAAAATTAAGCTGATCACAACTTGCTCTTCTACTGCTCCAGAGACAAAACTGTCATTCTCATTTCGGCCTTGTTTTTAGTTTAGCTTTTGTCTGATATGTTTCTCATGTCTTTTCTGATAAAATTCACAGCAGTGAAGTCATGCTCACATGACTTCAGAGGACGTTACGTTGACTTGCATTATTTCCTGAAGACTTCTGCTTAACTTAATCATCAATCGTACTGGCCAACTCTATCTCCAACTCTAATCTGAACCTAAACCTAACAAATTACTGCTCAGACTTGCTCTTCTCCAGCTCCAGAGACAAAATTGGTGTTCTCATTTCAGTCATTTTAGTTTCATTGTTATCTCATATGTTTCTCATGTCTTTTCTGATAAAATTCACAGCAGTCAAATTTCCGTCTGGGCACAGAGTCTTGCTTCCATGACTTCAGAGGACATTATGTTGACTTACATTCTTTTCCTGAAGACTTCTGCTTAACTTAGTCATCAATAGTACTGGCCTACCTCCAACTCCATCCCTAGTCTGAACCTAAACCTAAAAAAAATTCTGCTCAAAACTTGCTCTTTCATAGCTTCGAAGACAAATTTGTGATTCTCATTTCAGCCTCGTTTTAGGTTAGCTTTTGTCTAATATGTTTTTCATATTTTTCTCCTAAAATTCACAAGGACAAATTATTATTATTTTCTCAGATGAGCTACATGTGAGCTATATATGAGCTTTATTATATACAAGTAGAATACAACAACTGTACTGAGTTATACTTAGAGGTGATTCTGATAAACCTATTTCATTTCAAGCTCATGTTTCGCTTACATGTAGTTCAACTGAGAGAAAAAAATTAGCAGAAATTGGGGATTATCTAGCTTAAAACTCAAATATGACTCCTGTTGCCAGTTGTTCTCCTCTTTTCTCCCCTAATTTTAGGAGAAAAATATCAGACAAAATCAAAACTAAAACAAGACTGAAATGAGAATCACATTTTTGTCTCTAGCTGTCTAAGCTCTAGCAAAACAAGCTTTAAGAAATAAGATTTTTGCGCTTCAGAGGGCCTTAAGTTGACTCACATTCATTTTTTGTAAACTTCTCCTTAACTTAATCAACAGTAGTATTTGCCTATCTCCACCTCCAACCCTAATCTGACCTTAAACCTCCTTTAAATTTAATGACTTAAGTTATGAGGACTGTGTAAACAGATGTAGGTTCCCATAACACGACTTGCCCACATGCACACACACCCACACAACACAGATGAACACACCCGTCTCCCACTTCTCTCCGTGGGGGTGTATGTCACAATCCAGACTTGACTGTGGTTTAATTGACTCAAGAGCCAGTGTGTGGGTGTTTGAGGTTTAGGAAATGGGGGAAGAGAGGTGGAGTGTTTGTGTGGCGGTACAAGATAGTGTGTGTTAGTGTGTGTGTGTGTGTGTGTGTGTACAGACAGAAAATGTGATCGTCAGGTTCCATGTGTGTCTAAGTGCACCCAGAGCTCTGCTTGCATTTGTGCGTGTGGTCGCGTACTTTGGTGCATCTGTGCAAAATGTGTGGGTGTAAACACATATGATTACTCAAAACTCAAGAGTCTCGATGCAGCCTGCGTGCCAACTGATGCAAAAGGCAGGTTCAAACTTCTTTTTAAGGTATAGAAAAAAAAGTTTCTAAGAACAGAGAGGCTCTAAGGGCAGCTGTAAAGCCTGAGAAAATCAAAGGAACAAATGTAGCTCTGGTTGTTGTTCATATTCAAGTCATTAACTGAAATCTGTAGGGGAAAGAAAAAAGGGGGATTTGGAGTGGGGGAGAGAAGAGGTTGAGTGATGGAGAATGTCATGATAATCTTAGGAAAAAAAGAAGAACAGAAGTACAAAGCAACCACAACAGAAGCCCGAAACCTCAACAAAGCCCACCACCTCATGATCACAGAGTGGTGCGGTTCATCTGACAGGAGGTTCCTGTACTTATTACAGTCATAATCTAAACTCCTCCTGTGTTCACGCTACAGTATTTGGGTTTACACATGCCGAAAAGATCAAGAACTATCGGTGGGCCTGAGCTCACTGATGCTTTTTCCTGGAGAACATACTTCCTTAGTGTACATTTTGGGCTCTAAAAGCTCCTCTCATATTCCTTTTTCCTTGACTGACTTCAGATTGCCGAGCCAGAGTCACGCCTGCCTATTTGAATGCTTACATGCAGATATCATGATGCTAGATCACTGCAAAATGTTATTCGTGTACTGCTTTGAAGAAAGCCAAAGATGAATGGGTTAAGGATGAGAGAAAGATTGATGGCTACAGAGAGAAGAAAATGTGGAGAAACAGCCGAGGGGAAGCAGAGCATTGGACTGAGAAACAGATAGACAGCGAGGACGGAGATAGAGTGAGAGTCAGAGACAGGAAAAAAGAGGCAGAGAATTAAAGGAACCACAACAGAAGCCCAATAAGTCCCCTTCTCCTCATGCTGCTGGGGTGTGGTGTCGGGGATCTGGCACAACTTCCTACAGCGCAGCCCCTTTCTAAACATCTCATATATATACCCAGTCAGACACAAAGTCACAGCTAACCACATCACAACCTTGTGCATGTGTGTGTGTCTGTGTGTGAGTCCGTGTGTGTGGGGGTGTAACCACTCGGCTCAGCTGCTCCCAGGCTCTGAGAAAGCACTCGCTGCCTGAGCGTGTCAGAACTGTCTCTTGATCTCATCTGTCTTTTTATTGCCTAATCCCTGTCTCTCTGCTCATTCCTCTCTTCCTTCTATACCCAACTTTTTGTCCTTCATCTTCTGCCTTCACCCCCAACAACCCCTCTCCAGATTGCTCCTTGGAGTTCGACTGTAACCTCAGTTGCTCTGGCAGCATGATGTTTTTCAGTTCGGGCCAATAAATGTTGTACCTCTTCCCTGCTTTTCCTGCATACTGTACTTGTCTTTCTGATGTCTGCCTTGTGCACTGAACCTCGCACAGATCTCCAGTTTGCGAAAGATGAGTTTCAGATAGTAGCCAACCCACCATATGGGTCATTTATTCTCTCTCCCAATGGGTTGAGAGTGAGACGATGGTTTGCTCATGAATGTTTCATTCTGGTTTACATAACAGTGGCTCAGCTCTTTGGTAGCACCCACTGAATGTGTGATTAGAAAATGCTGTCTGTTCCGCTCACCCTCTTCTTACTCTGCGTCTGTCAGTCTCTCTTACATTCTCTGTCCCTTTAAATTTGCCTCTCCTTTGCTTTCTGTCTCATTGCATGAAAATAACATCAAGTAATCGAGACATATTCACATCAAGCGGCATCCCCTGTTCTCGTTGTTTTTCAATTTGTCTTATTGGCATGGCATGTTACATTTGTGTTGCCAAAGTATTCACAGAAGGAAATAGTAAAGAAACAGAGAGTTGACAAAATATGCCAATAGCAATAAAACTACGGCATTAAGGCAAAACATAGAACAACTGAAAAGCATTCAAAAAGTCTACAGGTCAATACAGCTGCATAATATTTATTTGTTTGTTATATTCATATTAAATATATACTGTAGATATATTTCCATATGTACCTAACTGGCAAAAACTTCATGAAATACATGGAGAATGATAAATGAATGCTAAATTTCAAAGCACCATTGACAAACTTGAGTATGGAAGGGTAAGCATAAAAATACATCTACAGATATCCTTACATGTGAAACTGAACATAGGCACAGCAGCTCTATGACCTAAATGCTAATATTAGCATGCTAATATGTTCACAGTAATAGTGCCAGCATGCTGATGTTTACTGGCTATAATGTTTACAGTGGAAACTGGCTTAATTTAAGGTGTGTGCATGCAAACTTACAAAATTTGGCAAAATATACAAGATAGAGCTAAGGCTGATGGGAATGTCATTGGTTCTGTGGGAACCTGGTTATACACAAGTATGGTTTGAACAAAAATTCTGACTCAGCATTGAAATTAAATTCAGGAGAAAAACTAATGAAAAATCAGAGGATTAACAAAATTATTATAAATCATCCCAAGGGGGACATGTACTGTATGGGTGGGCCAATTTTAATGGCAATGGATCAAATTATTCAAAGAATATCCCTGTCATGGTGACGCTAAAATGGGGGCTGCTGTGGTAGAGCGGGTTGCCCACCGATCACAAGGTTTGGCGGTTCAATCCCCGGCCCTTCTGCATGTCAAAGTGTCCTTGGGCAAGACACTAAAGGCAGGTACCTCGCATGGAAGTTTTGTTGCCATGTGTGTGTGGATGTGAAACATTGTAAAGTGCTTTGAGTATCAATAAGATAGAAAGACGCTATGTAAGTGTAGAGCATTTATCATAGAGATGACCTTAAATGTGCCACAGTTCCTTGATTAGTGCCCAAATTTAATTAAAATCTGTTGCAGTTTTTAGATTTTACCTATAGCAAGTTCAAAAACAAACAGGACCAGCACAATACCATCTGTGGTAGAAGTATATTTTATGCATAGCATGATTGATTGTTTATTTAGTTTCCATCCATATTTGTCTTGTTTATACTAGTTTGTACAATAAATGTAAAGTCTGTATTGCAGCATAGCAGGTAAACGCAGGTGCAAAGACTATTTGTCTTCAATCTGTCTTCCATGGAGGTGGCGGGAGACAAACTCTGTTAGTACTTTGCTAAACTACTGTTACTTTAATATAAATGAAAGCGTTTTTCTACAAAGGTCATAAAGCCTGGACTAGCTTTTCCAAAATTTTGGTACATTTTATTACTTTTGTTTTTTAAAATGTGCAATGTGTAACTATTTGTGTTTTCTTTTTCCATCTGGTGATATTGTGGTAGAAGTAGAATTTGCAGACTGCTTTACCAACTTTTCTAGTCCTGTTCTTGTGCACTTGGTCTCAGCAGGTCAATACGTATGAGGTGATGACTGAGCAGATTCATTTCTTTTTGTCTGCAGTTACTTACACAGGGATGAATGTTGTCCTCTTTGTGGACAGCTAGAAACCTCCCTTGTGTCAGTCTGACTAATATGCAAACATATAATCATCATCTTGATTAGCATGCTAATGTTCAAACTTTAGAATCTCCTGCCTCAACCAAGTCCTTGCCATTAATGAAATAAACTACATCAGAATCAGAGGACTCTATGAGCCAGATTTATGTACATGAAAACACAAATTTCATCCAGTTTGTGCATGCAGTCTGCCTGTAATTAGGCTCTGATTTACTGCAGCAGCAGATAATGACATAATCAGCCACTATGACTGCATTGCTGCCTATTCCTTGTGCATTATTGACTCTGGTTCACATAAATCTAACAACAGAAGTTTTGTGAAATAATTCAAGAGGAAGCTACATGTGTGATACTACCCAAAGATTAATAAAAGAGTTAATATCTGCTCATAAAAACTATTTCTTTGCTTCAGAAGAGGGAAAGAGGGAGAGACATGAATTAGAGCAGAATCTTTCCTTTATTGTGAATACATTATAGATAAAGCAGCTTTAATTGTAATTGCGCTGAATGACTCCTCCATCAGTTGTGGTCCGACACTCGCTCCAAAAGCTGCTATTATAATTTAGCTGTGGTGCTAAGTAGAGACACCGCTGTGTATGAGTCAGGTTTGAGACGAGTCCCTCTAACCACCCATAAATGTGAAAATAGTTAATGTGTTTCCATGCTGGTTCAGACATCTATTTCTGAATCAGTTGTGGTCCCGACCTCAGTTCCTTCTCCTTTAAACCAATACTGTGTATGAGTCAGGTTCTGTTAGCCATTTATAAACACTGTGCTGAGCAGACAGACACCCATAATGTCTGCCAATGTCTCCTCCAGCTGCCAGATATCTTACTGCTGGGGCTCTAAATGTTTCCTTAACTGGACCCTGAATATAGTTCAGGGTTCAGGGGCATTAAAAGATTTTAGTATGTTTTTGATAGATGTAAATTTCACCTCTTGTATATTTTTTCTCCTATGAATTTTCACTTTTCATTCTGTCTCCTTGTCTTTCACTTTGTCGATGCCTGTGTACATGATAACTGTGTCTGAATCTGGCCTGCTGGTATGTTTAGTTAAGATTTTCCCTCTTTCTCTCTCTCATTCTGTGTCAGGTCCTCTTGGCCATTTAGTAGACTGACATGCTGACAGACAATGCCCATGAATGATGAATGATGACCGGAGGTCTGTCTGGTGCCAACAGAATGCATAATACAGCATAGATACAGCATTTCCAGTTCCCCTCACCAGGAACATGGTGCTGCTCCTGTATCATACTATTGCAAGATTTGCCCTCAGCCGGACACCAGGAGCACTTAAAGTGGAAATCAGCTGCAAAACCGCCTTCAGGAATGTTGTTTTCTACCTGGAATCCTAAATGAAGGAGCTTTATAAAGGATTGGCTGGTGAGTCCTGAGGTAAACTGTAAATTTACAGCAGATGTCCTCTGGTAATGTGTTAAGTCTGTATTATTATATTACTAATAAACAAAGTGAGCTTAGATCTAATTCTATGGTGGGTTATAAACTTTTTAGTGCCACAATAGTATGGGATGGATTTAATTTTACACTGCATAAAGCATTAAGCTATAATGTGGTTTTGATACAGAGCAAATTATTATATTTTACATTATTTTACAGTTAATATGAATATGTGTTTTTCTTCAGTTTATTTTTTGTGAGGGATTGGTGAGAACATTTTAGATCTGTGTGCATATACTGTACATTCCTGTATACGGTGAGTGTGTGAAAACAGACTCGGCATATAGGCATGTTTACACTCCTGCATCTGTTTGTGTGGGTGCAGCTACACCGGCAGTTTGCAGACATGTTCCCGTGCATGTGTCTGCATGCAGATTGCTGTGCTGTAGATTTGTGTCCCAGTGTAGAAGCATGTGCAGTTATCATGTTGGCATGTGTGTGTGTGTGTTTCTAGTATGTAGGTCACCAGTATATTCCTGATGAAGTCTAGTCCTCTGGAGAACTCTACTGATATGAGGGCCTAAATTAGACACTATTATCTCTGTGTGTGTGTGAGTGTGTGTCTGTGTCTCTCTCTCTCTGTGTGTGTGTGTGTGTGTGTGTGTGTGTTGAGAGAGAGAGAGACACTATTATCAGATGAGAGCCTCACAGGCATGTGTTTTCAATTTTGTGCACATGCATGCTTTTACATGTAAGAGCAGCATCATGAGTGTGTTTGTGCGTAGGTGTTAAATTGCATGCTACTTCCAACATAATGTATTTATGTATGTGAGTGAAAATGACATGCTGGTATCATCTGACAGGCTTGTTACCGCTGACCTGAGACCGTAAACCCTCAGCCCTCGATTTTACCGACTGCTGGCACAGAAAGCATGTCCATATTGCCACATTACCAAGCCAAACTGCTAATAAGCCTCAAGCACCACTCCAAGAAAACTATGTAGTCACTGGAGCTATCCCATAGCCATGTGTTACGGTTCTACTGAAGGTAGGAAATACACCCATGTAAGGATGAGCAAATGCGCTAATGTTCCTTTTTTCCTCTTAAAATAAGCTCAAAACATCCAAATGATTCCATGCATTGCTGTTATATCATGGACTTTCATGTGGCTACTGAAAAGATAATGAGGTTTCTTTTCCAGAATCGCATTTTTTATGTCACTTCCAAAATGATCTGTGCTGGTTTGTTGAAACATTACCTATAATCCACCCTTCCCTTCGTTCCAAGATGTCTCATTTCGCAGCAGCCTAGTGTCTGTAAGTCACAGGGACAATACCACATGCAGTCAATCTGTCAAACCAATTCGGAATTTTGCCAGAGCTCAGCCCAAAAGTTATACTCAACCTGAGAGAGATGAATGGGAGTGAGAATGTCTACCTTTGAAAAGCTCCATGCTTTGACCAAATCATATGCTGTCACTCCTAAGCTTTACAAGGCCTGCACTTTTCATCAAAGCCCTCGATGGCTACCTTTCACAGCACTGTCGAATACACCCTCAAAAGCTTCCCTCCCTCCTTTCCTCCCATCCCCTCCCAAATCTCTTTCTTCTTCCCTCCGATGTCTACTACCCCTCTTCCCTGCCTCCGCCTCCCCCTCTCAATCCTTCCATTCCCCTTGTCCTTAATCCCTCCATCCCTCCCTCCCCTCCTCAATCAAACCCTCAAATCCCTCCAGGTTTTTTTTTTCTGTGTCTATGTGACTTCAGTACTGTCAAGGTAGATGAAACAAGAGAAATTCAGATTCATCACAGTCATAACCTGCCATGATAATAATCCACCACTGTTCTTCCCTTGTGGCGGTAGACCAATGTTACTGGCCTTTTCGGGGGTTTATTTGCATATTTGTTTCCCCCTTTGTTTCTTTTGATGAATTATTTACTGTGGAGTGAAATGACAGCAGAGATCAGTGATGATTGCTGTTGCGGGTGGATGAGTGCCTTTCTCCTCTTTGTAATTGTTCCCCTTTTCGCGATTTTCAATCAAGTTTTTCACTCATGTTTCCCAGTGACAACAGACAAGAAATGGAGGGAAAAAAACACATATTTTAGCACAGTGGAACCTTTCCACCGTCTAGCGGGAATGCGAGCTTCCTTTGTTGTCGTAATGATTACAGAGTAGGAAGAAGCAGCGAAAAAAGGGGAAAAAAGGGAGACAGTAGAGATCAAATGGAAAAATACTGTAAACACAAATGTGCTGGGAGGCCAATTCACACACCTCCCACACACAGGACCAGTGAGCTAAAACACACACATCCTGCTCTTCATCATGCAGCCATTAAAGAGACTTGATTAGGCTAAGATGAAGTGATAATAGTAGTTGCAGTTTGTGATCCTTTTCAGTTAAGTTTGAACACAAAGTCAAACTGAGTGTCTCGGTGCTCAAGGTTCCGGCTGCACATGCAAACATAACAACGAGCTGTAATCACAGCGAGTTCTGTCCACATAGATGCCTTGATTTTGTGAGACTCAGAATCTGTCTTCACAGTGTGTATCAGGGATTTACCACATGCACACACATTCATACAACACACACTGCCACCCTGTCCCTGTATTGCCCTATCCAAGAATAACAATGCATAATTCATGTCCCGAAGTCTCGTCTGCAGACAAAAGTCAGTGTTTGAATGTATTATTTATTGAAAACAGCTCACATGATGAATCCTTTAACAAATAGACTAAGCACTCTACCTATTTCATTTTCTCTTGCTGTTGGTGTTTTGGCATAGATTTAAGTGCGCTCATTAACTGTGTTGAGGATGTGAAGAGAGGAGTGGAACGGCGGGGGAGAGGGAGATATATAGAGGGAGGGAGGGAGGAAATGAGGCCGAAGGATAAAGGGATAATTTTTGTAAAGGTATGAATTAATGAGAGACTTGTGCATTGCAAGTTAATTAATTGAACAATGAAATGCTGTAGGGACGGAGCTATAACTTTTCAGACTTCAACGCATCTATGTAGTAAAAGTTTACTCTTGCTGCCCAGTGGGAATTTAAATTTACTTAACTGCATTTCAGAAACCTGGATGTAATAGATTTGTGTCAGAGCATGCTAATGTGATGTTTCTGCTGCAGCACACTCCAGTAAAATTAGTACAAGAAAACACACACACTCGCCAATGTCACGGTTGCACTTGTTGTGTGGACAGTTTGCCTTGAGGATGGGAGCAATTTATCGTGGAGTGAAGGGAGCATTTGCCATCCTATGCTAATGCAGTCATCATTTATTCCAGTGTACTTGTACTTTTTTCCCCTCTTCTACTCCACCCCTTCACCATCCATCACTCATCTAAGGCATGAGGTATTATCTTTGCCGGGCGCTGAATATTCAGTCTCCCCTTGGATGGGTGGAGACACACACACACACACACACACACACACACACACACACACACACACACACACACACACACACACACACACACACACACACACACACACACACACACACACACACACACACACACACAGAATCATTTTTGTTAAATAAAAAAAATCAAATCTGGTCTAGCAAAGGTTGAATAATTGATGCGTTATGTTAAAAAAGGAATGAAATAATCATAGCCTGTTGGATGTTGGAGGAACATCAAACCCAGAGCTGGAGCTTGGCAGACTGGGCTGAGCAGGATAGTGGCCTTATGTATTTGGGATGGCTGCCCTGTAAAGTCATAATGAATAGCAAAGAGTTAGGAGATTAGGAGATTTTTGTTCTGCACTGTACCTGACACTTTGTGTGTGCCCACCCGTGTTTTTAACAGCGTGACCGGGGTACATCTATCCGGCATTAATGCAGGAAGATTTTCTTTGGTTTCAGTGTGTCGGGGGAAGGTTCCAACCAGACTGCAAAAAACGGATAAACGGCTGCAGGAGAAAGTGACACAATAGGATATAGAATAAGTTGGTGCGGCGCCATAAACAATGCCTCTCAGGGATGCAGCAACAAATTAATAATCTCACTTGATGTTGCTTATTGAGGTGTGTAACGCTGGTTTGAAACAGACATTTGTCTTTTTTTTTTTTACTTTACCATTAAACAAAATGTTGAATATTGTTATTTTGAGCTGAAATCTGAGTGTGATGTTCTGAACACCTGACTCACCAAATGGTTTATAATAAACTAGCAGTGGCAGCTTTACTGTTCTATAAGCTCACAGTGGTGCTGAATGAGATAATATCTGCCTGTTTGCCACTGTGGGCCTCGCTTTAATGGCTGTAACAGTCAGCTATGAATATATACATACTGTACATCTCTTTATAGATCCACACTCACATGCACAAACACAATGCATCATTATTATTATAATGAAGATAAACTGTTTTTATGTTTAGGACCACCTTTTAAGACTGTCCCCATTTGGGATGCTACGACTGTGCATGATGAAAATATTAATTCTGGCTCCAGTGAGACGTGTGCAACCGTGCATCTCTGACCGACACTGTTTCATGATTCTGTAGATTTTCCTATAGAGCAGCAAAGGGATGTAAATGTTTATTGTTATTAGCACTGTTTCAGTTTTTCATTTGCCCTCTGCGCTTTTGTCCACTGGCTCCAACTTGGTTTTAATAGATGATCTCAGGGAATGAGTCACATTTGTCCTGCTTTTCATTGTTGGGTTGGGTTTAGGATTCTGTAGATACTTAAATACACTATATGTGCAATAAGGGACAAGATGTGAGCAGCATGATGAGTTGCAGGAAGAAGGGTCAGTGATGAAATGTGTCCAGTGAGTTGAATACCTTTGAAAGAGAGAGAAAAATGCTTTATTTGGTTTTCTTTTTTTTTTTTTTGAGGTAGAAATATCATAAACATAATTGGGCATAATTCTTTTAATTGAGTTTGTGAGAACGTTGCGTGTGAAATACTGCGTCAGCTATAACTGCATGTGCTTCTTGATACAGTAAAGTTAAGCAAGCTTGAATAAATTCAGAACACCATGGTGAACTTCTGGATGCCCCAAACCATTTGCAAACGGTGACATTTTATGTGGTCCCCACTCTTTCTTCATCCAAACCCTTCCATCCGTTATGTTTCGGTGCCCTCTGACTAGTCAAACAGTGTTCGACTCAGGGGGGCTTATTTATTAATTCACTGTTTCCTCCGTTACAGGCCTCCTTCATTGTAGTCCACATTGCACGAAGACCACCTCACAGGGATTTTCCTCTTCACCAGGTAACCACAAAGAGTAAAAGGAGCACATTATCCACATGTACAGCCCTCCACCCCTCCCACAGCTTTCGCTGCTGTAAAATGCTGACCACCAGCACAGCAAGGCACGCACACACACACACACACACATGCACAGACACACACACGCACACACACACACACGCACACTGCATATCTTTGTGAGGTGTTATACACCAGTGACCACCAACACAGGGGTCTCAGTGTTCTCTAATCCACACTCAGGCTGGAAAGACTGCCCCATGCAGTGGAGGGATTACACTGTCGGATTAATGGGAGTTTTAATTTGAGTCATTGTAAGAGCCCTTGATAACAAGAAAAGGTGGAGGAAAGAATGCCTCTGCTGCTATTAAGATATGAAACATGGTGCAGCTTTACATTATATCTACTGCATTATTTCACATCGTGCTCTATATGTGTCGTCTAAGATTGTTAAACCTACTATGACTATTAAAACTACTACAGATGTTAACATGGCTATGTGCTAGTTGCTGGTTTTACTTTTATAGGGTTGAAGGAAATGAAGTCTCTCATCAGCTCACTTGTTAGCAGCTGCTTAACTCGACTGTGTAGAAAACATATTTGTAAGTGAATGTAGTCAATCAGCCTCAGTTCACGAATGCCAGATGCCTGACCATCTTCAGTTTGACTGATTTCTTTTTAAAGTGCTGAATACTGATTGAGTTGATCGTGTGTAAATCTGGGCTCATAGGTAACAGTTTTAGAGTTAAAAATCCTTTAAAAAAGGTGGGATCATGATGATTGCTTCATTTGACTCCACCAATCTGTGGATCAGTGTTTGAGGTGCCAGGATTTGCTAACTAGCTGGAGTCCTGAAATTCTGCAGGCTCATTGATATGTACATATGGTCTCCAATGGTACAACCCTATTTGATAGAAGAATAAAAAACAGTTAAATGATGGTGCAAATTTGGTCAAAAAAGATGCCATGTTTCTGTCTTCTTCAATATTCCACCAACAATAAAACCTTTATTTTTCACCCTAAGAGGAAGATTTTTTCTTCCCGGTGATTGGCACCAGCAAGAGCTTTAAAAATGTAGAGTATGGTGCCAGCCGGTGGTGTAATTTGATAAAAAAAACAAACAGTGTCATCCATGTGTATCATCTGTATGACATATACCAATAAAGATCATGTGTACATATCAATAGGCCTGCAAAATTTCAGGATTCTTACCACGTTATTTCTCAATTTATTCCACTTCAAACATTGATAACTGGATTGGCGTGAAGAAAACTATGCAGAAATCGACATGACCCCAACTTCTTTAGAATTTTTAACTCAAAAACAAATGTTGTTTGTGACCCAAGATTCTCCACACATTTTACTTAATAACACACGGATGCACAGAGAAAAAACAATAAAATATGGGACGGTCAGGGGTGAACTTTTTTAATAACCCACTGATATAAACTTGAAATGAAAGGAAGCAAAATGCATTGGTTGAAATATTTTACACAGGAAACATGACTGCACTTTGTTTGATCCAGTTTTTGTCTGTTCAGATCAGCTTTCCTCCTACTTTTTTTTTTTTTTTAAGCATTCTTTGTATGCTTTGTTGTTCTTAAAGTCTTGAATAAACTTCCTTTCCAATGCACCATGGACATGTAGTGTGCAATGTGTTTTGTCCAGTTCTGTTCTGTTTCAAGGTTACACCAAGGAGCTGTATTTTAGCATGAGCAGTAAAGTAGTGACCATGTAAGTGAAGATAAGTGTCATAGAGGAATGAAAGAAGATAATGCTAGAAGATGCAAAACTCTTAACATCAGTGTCAGAGGTCCTTGGTTTGCCACAACAAACAGTTGGTACTTTCTGAAACTGCAGGTGGGCACATAAATATAAAAGAAATGAGCAACCTGGTGCACAACTCCGATACTGTAATAGATTTTCAGGCAGTTATTTTTAGTTTTCATAAAATATTAATGATGATGACCTTGTCTGACTTTGTGGATATCAGTTCATATACTATTGAATTCCTAAACTTTGGCACTATGTGTTAAAATGCCAATATCTTCAGCACTGTAAAATATGATGTATTTGGATTTAAACATCCCCAAATTAAAACTGAGACCTTAATGAAGCATCCATTATTTGATTACAACAACCAAACCCTTGGATCTTTGTGGTTGTTGATCCATTATACTTATTAAAACCACACTGACGAACTAAATAGATTTCTGAAAACTGCTGGTTGGAATTTTAATCAGTCCCTTCCCTTAGAATTAAAACTGGAAACTCAAAGAGGAATGTGAACATTGATCATTTCACTCTTCTGCACCGTATGCAATGGTTGAAAAATGAAAGGAATTTCATCACTGACATAAGCTGACAACACCCGTATCATCTACTTTTGGCTTTGCTCCAGTTTTATTGCATTCATCATTCAACACAGATTTCAGACTGTTAAGATTTGGACAGTTTTTTGTTAAGCAGGCTCTGAGCTTCAGCATATTACATTTTAAATAAAATAATGGATACTGCATTAAAGTGCCAAGCCTCAGCTGTAATTTGGTGTTTATGTGAGGTTTATGAGATTTATGAGGAGGTTTATGTCAGGACTGAAAGAACTATGAGGGAGAGTATCCCGTCTAACATGTAATACCCAAATTGCAAGGGTCTAAAAGTAATGGGATACTTGGTTGTGCAATGTTCTTTGGCTAGCTCTGTATCATTTCAAGGTTACACTAAAGAGCAACTTTTCATTTCAACATGAGGAGTAAAGGAGGGACCACTCAAGTGGAGGTACAAATAACAGAAGAATGACAGCAGATATTGCAAAAGGATGCAAAACTTTCATCATATCAGTATCAAAAATTGCTGGTTTGCCAAAGTCAACAGTTTCTACAAATGCAGGTGTGCACAGGGAAAAGGGTAAAACAACTTAGTACACAACTGTTGTGGATGAGCAAAAAATCCTGTATGGGAGTAAACATAGTTTTATTAATAAGACAAGACTTTATGCCCACAACCTCAGAGCATTAACTCCAACCGCAACCCTCTGCTGAAGCTCAAAAACAGAAATTTTTACCGAAGTTTTGGATAATGTGTGGAGGAATATAGAAACAACTCATAACCCAGAGAATACAGCCTCATCTGGCCATTCTGTTCTGGCATGCATGGTTGCAAATGGAGATGGCACATCAGCATTTATTGATCATTTCAGATCAATAAGTTTCAGAAGTAACAGGCCAGATGCCGATGTATGCAGGAGCATTCTCAGGGCTCAAAGAGTTCTCAACATGGATGACATTTCATTATTCAGCAGAATCCAGACATACGGCCAGAGCAACCAAAGAACTTTCAGGGTGAAGGGGTGGAATATCCTTGACTGGATCACAGTCTGAGTGAGCTGCAGTCCAGACTGTTAACAACCAGACTGAAAGGAGAGAAGTCCCACAACAAGCTCTGAACTAACGGTGTCTACAGCCGAGACCTTGGAGATCATCACCTGGGAAGATGCAAACGTCTGCTGATGTGTCAAAGATTTCAGACAGTTATTGACTGCAAAGGAGCTTCACAAAATATTATTTATGATGACCTTGTTTGACTTTGTGGATATCTGTCCATATAGTTTGGAACCCTAAAATGTTGGCACTCACTATGTGTTAAAATGGCAATGTCCCTATGGCTAACTCTAAAACTAAGACTTTAATGAATCCATGATTTTATTTCATATCCAATGGGGTGTAGCACAGCATCTGAAAAATAAAAGAGAAACTACCCAAACACTTACTATTAGACTGCAATTAATTCTATGCACACCAATCAAATGCAGCAAAAACTTGCACATGCGCACTGCAAAAACTGCTCTAAATTTTTCTCAACCTTACCTTTAGCTTTACCCTTAAGTTTACAAGGTCTGCATGTATGATTTTATTTCATGCAATTGTATACGACTTACTCTGCAATAAATACTTTCTGGGAAGTTTGATTGAAAACACACTAACTGCTCGGCTGCTGCTTCCGAAGTCACGCACATTATTTCAGTATTTTGAAGATCTTTTTCCCATTTTCATGACATCCCACTGACTCAGTATCCTGCCTGCAGCTTTGTTGACAGCTGTAAGCCTCATAGGACTCAAGTGCCATCACCAGACTGAAAGAGCATTTTACAGCTCTGTTTGGCCTTGCTGAGGCAGCTACATGAATCATACTCTGTTGGTATTACTAGGCAAGATATTGCTGCTCAGATCTGTTACATACAGGGAGTAAAAGACATTGACAGAGAGCAAAGAAATGTTATTAGGAAAAATAAAGATGAGGGTGATACTTGGCTATCAGTGCCTAGTTAACACTTAATGTATTGAGCAAAGCCGCCTCGCACAAAAAATGTATTAGTTTCACAGTAAAGGGTGTGAAATTGTGAGATGCCTGAGCTTTGTGTCGTCCATTTATTTCTACTGGACTGTGTTCTGATCATGACTGGCGGGTTTCATGTCACGGTACCACAACCGTCTTTACACATAAAAACACAAACAACGGCCGCATTTGGAGGTTACAGAGGTGAAGTGTTAACTATGGGTTCTTGATTGAGAAGAATAAAGATCAAGACCTGTATCGGCGTTTTTATTGGGTTTTTTAGCGTTTTCAGCTAGCCTTTGCCTACATTTATGGTACAATACTACTTGGTTAAGTTTAGGCACCAGAAATACTTGTTTAGGAGAGGGGAAAAAAGCTCTGGTTGTTTTCTATGTAGCCAGGGGTAAAGAGTCCTGTCCCAAGAGTTGCCCAATACTCTGCTTTTTGTGAAAACTACATTTTTTGTCCAGTAGACCAACATAGATAATTTTGCGAGACTGGACTGTAACATTGGCTTGGTGTTGGAATTAAATCAGTCCCATTATTTATTTATTCATTTTTTCCCTGTATGCCGTACATTGATAATCCTTCCCCTGCCTATGTTTTTGAATGCATAATATACCTAAACAAAGCCAAACTGTACAGAACATGCCTTTTTTATTATCCCCCTGCTTTCTTACTTCAGCTTAGATAGAAATTGTAGACTAAGACCGACATTTTTCATTCTCTAGAAATGATGCACGCATGATTAACCTGAACACTGTAAGAAACTAGAAGGCTGGAACTATCTTTATGTGTTTTCTGTTAAAAATACCAACACGACTGCACAAAAAATGCAACGTGAGCAGCAAAAAGGAGCATCTTTTGTGACTGGAATAGCTTTTCATGCTGAGATGTACATTTGAATTGAATATAACCTAGCAGCTCAAATTGTAATGTTTTAAGCACTGAATTGTGATGTGCCTCAAAATCGGCAAATTGGGACATCCTCGTTGATATGGAGATGCTTTTGGCAAGGAAAATGGCACGGCTCATATATTATGCTAAAAAAATACACATTTGAAAGAGAAGTCTGATGCTGTAAGCAGGAAATTGGGGGTAAATTGGCACATTCTCGCAGCTTAAGCTAATTGTGCTCGTGCTATTGTCAGGGCGTTTCAGGGTGACAGACAGATGGGTGAGGGCTGACACATGTTTTTGGAGGAGTTTAAAATTCAAATGCTCCTCATGTGTGAATGCAGGCACCTGGGGTAATCAGCTGGCGGTATGTGTGTGTGTGGTGTGAGTGGCGTGCAGCGCTGATTTTACCCATAAGCCTCTCTGTCCCTGCCTGTCTTGCTGTCAGGGTCTCACCTCGCTTTCTGGTGTCAGGTACACTGTCATGTTTGCTGAATGATTTGGAATCATCCTGGTAGAAGGAAAAAAAAAACATACTGTTGCTACATATTGTAAAAAAAAAAAAGGAAAAGGTTTAAAATGTGAAGGCAAGGTATTTATTTCTGTTTGAGCTCCTGGGTACGGTTGATCTCAATGCTATTAAAAATTCATTCGTTGCTAATACCCTCCCACGCGTCGTTTCCCATCTCCCTCTCCCTGTCTCTCGCTGTAGAATGCTCATTTTCTCAATGGTATCTCTGCTTCTTTGTGTCAGTTCACTTCATTTTATTGGCATGGGGTGTGATTCACTGTCTCCATCTCTCTTTGTTCACTTTGTCTCTCCTTTCATTCTGCGCTTCCATCCCTCTCTCGCCTCTCTCTTCAAAAATCTGGCATGGAACCGAGACAGAAGAGCGCCTGCTGTTTTTCCTGACACACTCTTCCTCTCTTAAATCAAAACCAACTGAGGCGAAATCAGGTTATTACCTTAGCTGTGTTTCATCTCTCTCCCTCGCACCCATTCTTCCATTTTTGCTCAAGGTGTATGAAATTTTACACTTTTGAAAAGAAAGGGCAGCCACTCAGTCAGATGAGCGGGTGCGAGTTGAATTTGAAAGGGGGATTGCTGCATATATAAAGCTGGGAAAAAAATAGTGAAGTGAGAGATGGATGTCTGACAGGATCTGACTATGGTTGTGTTTGTGTGCTTCTGCCTTCACTTTATGCCCCTCCGCCCACAGTCCCATCATATGGCCTGATGCTGCCTGGTTTGTTGTGGTCAAATATTTGTGATTTCTTCGCTGCCTTTCATCTGAGGAGAGAAATAAGCGTGGACCACAACGTTTATCTGCATGTGATCTGGGAAAAAGGGAACTGCATGTGGTCGGCAAAATGAAAGAACTTTTGTACGTAGGGTAGAGACATAGATGGAAAGACGGTGGAATAGATGGAGAAGTGGACCGGCGGGGAATTAGGACGAGAAATGTTGGATAAACTCAAATAACTTCAAACAACTTCTCAGGGGGAGAGAGAGAAAAAGAAAGCGAGGAAAGATGAAAGAAGTACACAAAAAGGACCAAACCTTGGCAAAGGTGAGCTGGATAGAGAGATTGGGAAGAAAGAGAAAGTGTTGATACCTAAAAAAAGTCTACGCTGAGGTGATGGATGGGTGGACGGAAAGAGATGAAAGAAGTTATGATAAATAGGACGGGGTAAAAAGTTGAAGGAGAGTTGTCAAAAAAAGAAAAAAAAAGCAAGGGCGGTCAGTAAACAGCATGGCAGCGAGTCAAGCAGACATAAACAAGCGCTGCTAAAGATGGATTATAAAGATGGAGGAATGGCTGTATCAATGATGGATGATCAGCGACGATGACGGATGAATGAATGATCGGAAGAGAAGAGAGGGAGGGGGAGGTTGTAAACAAGTCTGAATAACCTCATAAGAGTCAAATCCACAAGAAGTAGGATGGATGGTAAGTTGTTATGCAAAAGATAAAAGAAAGTCAGAATGAAGTAACCTCTTAGTAACTTTGAAGACAAAGATTGGAAGGAAAAGTGAGGAAGATAAACGGTAACACTGATCATGGAGATGGATGGATGGAGAAAGGATGAAGGTTAGAGGAGGTAAACAAGGAATCATGGAGAGATGTAAAGTAAAAAGATGTATGAAGATTGACATTTTATTAACTTGACAAAAAAATGCAAATAGACTAAAATGTCGTCATCCAATAGATGAGATGTAAAGGTCAAATTAACTGTGAAACTGTTGCTCTCTCAAATTAAACATAAGAAGCTTGTATAGTTGCAGAAGTGTGTGTCTATGTGTCTTTTTGTGTCACTACACAGCTCATGTGATGGGGTCCGACTGACACTTTTGTGTGTCTTTGTCCAGCCAGTGATGGCTCCACAACATCATCACGAGATGAGCAGTCGACACAACAGACAGAAAGAAGACAACCAACCACTTGTCCACAGAAAAGCCATGAAAATAAACCAGACCGGATCAAATGTAGCATATTTAACACTAAAATGAACTAGATTTTCCCCTCTCCTCCCTTTTTATAGCCCATCTGATGAAACATCTTTGTAAGATATTCATGTTTTTTATTTAAAAAAAAAATTGCTGTAATGAATTCAGTTGAAATTCCATTGAGACCGAGTTTGCTTTTTAGTTAAATTTACCTCATATGTGTTTGTACTGGAGGAAACTTGAAGACCATATTAAAAGCCTCTAAAATATCTGCAAAAACATCCTGGTTCAGGATTAAACCAATAGCGGTAGAATACAACTAAGTATATTTACTCAAGTACATATTTGAAGTACTTGTAGTTTACTTTGATAGTTCAATTTTTTTTAAGCTTTATACTTGTACTCCACTACAGTATTGTACTATTTAGTCCACTACATGTGCATCCCAGCTTTACTTGCTAGTTGCTTTTCAGATTTTCTATTCCAGCCCTGAGTGATTTCAAATGCTTCTTTGTGGGTTGAGGAAACTGTTCTACTTCTTAAACTAAATAAACTATTTAAACCTCTACTGGATTAGCTGGAAAATGCATTGTCACAAAGCTAAACACAGGACTGTTTTTCGGAACTACTGAAAAATTGACTTTTTAGAGATACTTAATTTGAGCCACAATAATAAAACCATCTGTGTAATACTGCATAGGTCCAGCTTGGGCCACCAAAGCGGCCCTGAGTCATGTAGACACAAACACGGGTCTAATCAATGTATCTTTGCCGTTTATTTTACTGCGTCTGTGTTGTTTCTTTTCAGCCAGCAAATCATATATCGGATGAGGCTTGACTTGTCACTCTAGTAACCCAGAAAACAGAGGAGATGCTGCAAAGATGTAGTGAAAAAGGCCATATTTAACCTTATTATGACACCGAAACCTAACCAAGTAATTTTAGTGCCTAACCTTAACTGAGCTTGTAACTTGTAAAAGTGTCCAACAACATGTGATATTTTCTGAAACCGAAACACATAACCGAACTAGACAGCGAGTGAAAACCAAGCAAATCTTTATTGTGAGACTGATAGCATCCAACATGAATTCAGAAAGCCCATCCACTGGTTTATGCCACCAACTACCACTGTTACCCTGGACTTAGTTGGTCTTTCAAACTGGCCGCTTTTCACACCACATCAGAGGTCACAAACTAGGTATATTTCAAAATAAAATTACGTTTAATTCACAATGGTATTTGAGATTGTAGTTTAGTTGTCTAAGAACAGCATTTTACTGAGACAGGGTTGCACTGGAACAGGGCATGCTTTTTTGTTTGATCTCTGATCTCTGTATGTACCAAAGTGTTTTTGGGAAAGATATTGAGCCCAGAGTTGCTCCCAATGACAGGCCAGTTCCTTGTATAGTAGCTATGCCACCACTGGTGCATGTGGATTAGTAATACATTGTAAAGCCCTTTCTAGAACCTAAAAAAGCACTTTATATATTAACGTGGACTATTTACAGCTCTGACACATCCCACAGGTGCCTGATCAAACTGCGGTCTGTGAAGTTTAGGGTCAGAGTTATTGCCTCAGGGTCTTCTTCAAGGTGTTTCTGAACAGGTTTCGTGGTGTGGAACCCAAAGTTTCAAAACATTTGATTGAAACAAGATAGTCAATGTTTTTTACTTCAACTGTTGTTGGTTTTAAAGTTGTGGCTGATCAGTTCCAGTAAGTTTTTCAATGCACTTTAACTTCAAGTGGAATATTTTTAGAATGTTACTACTTTTGCTAATCAAACTATGTCTTCCACCACTGCGAGCCATTGATAAAAGTATTACCTTATTTTTCCACAGATCTTGCTTCAGGGCGTTTTGTTATTCAAAAGTCACCTATAGCTAAAGTTTCCAGGAACATATTACATTAATCTGCTGCACATGTGCTCAGTATATTATGTAGGTTTACCATATTCAAGTCAGTTAGGGTAATGTTCTCACCTTGAAATAACTCTATTTGACTTTAATATTTGTTTTAGACATGTGATTTAAAACCTGAACAAATCTAAGTCTGGGATTGATGAATGAAATTAATTCATGGCTTTTCCCAGCGACCTCAATTCCTCAGTGTTGGGGACTGAACAGGACGGCTGTGTTCATCCCAGCAGCCATCCTCTCTCACCTGTGCAAATTACTGTGTGTAAACAGACTGGATCACACTAGTTTCATGTGGTTAGCCACTTCCCTAGCTGGGACAGGCTCTCCTCAGGAGAAATAAACCATTTCCTGTTCACTGAGGGAAAGATATGCCCAACTGTAACATACTATAATTCTTTCCAGATGGTGGGTGGATTTCTACCTTGCTGGAGAATGAACAGTACTCAACAGGACATGCTTAGTAATGCAGTCTCTTCAGCACGTGTTCATTGGTTTAATGTCTTTACAAATGAAATGATCTCTCTAATAAAAACATCGAGGTGCACTTGTTCTTATTTCAAATAATTCCAGATGGGACAAGATGAAACGGTGTGGTGGTACTTACATTTTCTGTAATCCCACATTAACATGCGACCTTTACAGTCATGTTCCAGACACAAGCATTTTCATTTCTTTTTTGTGTAAACCTGTTATAAGCTGTGTCTTCAGCACACATATGCTGCTAGTGATGGTGGAATCCAAAACATGGTGTACTTTAGATGAGGAATTTGAACACATTTTCACTTCTTAACACTCTGATGTGCAAGAACTACTTCTGTGTGCAATGACACAAACATAACTGCATACTATTTATTATGTTGTACAATAACAGTTTTATTTTCTTAGAAGAAGGCACATTTGGCATTTTATGCTCATGCTTTCTACTGATGTTTTTCTAATTTTTTGTAGTGCTGAAATTTCTGACTTCAGCAATATAAGCAATTTCCCCTCAGGGATCAATGAACTATTTCTAATTTTGATCTGAAGCTAAATTGTCGTCTTTCTACTTTAAATGCACCAATCAGCCACAACATTAAAACCACCTTCCCAGTCTTGTGCAGGTCACCCTTCTGCTCCCCGAACAGCTCTGAACTGTCGGCGCATGGACCTCTGGGGGTGTCCTGTGGTGTCTGGCACCAGGACGTTGGCAGCAGATCCGTTGGGTCTTGTGGTTTGCGGGGTGGAGCCTCCACAGTTCAGGCTTGTTCCGATGCATCCCACAGATGCTCGGTCAGGCTGGGATCTGGGGAGTGCATCTGCCGGGTCAATGCTTTGGGCTCTTGCCTGTTTCTTGAGCTGTTTCTGAGTAGTTTTTGCAGGCAGCAGGGTGCATCATCCTGCTGGGGGGAGGCCAAGACCTAAGACACCCCAGCAGAATGTTGCACTATGATAGAATAATCAACACTTTACCTGTCTGTAGCTTTAATTTTGTAGCTGCTCAGTGTATTTCCCATCCTTGAGCCTCTCATTATGATTTGGAAACAGAAGCTCATCTTCTTTCAGCAGAAGATGTAAGTGAATACATCTTCTACTCTTCTGCTTATTTATCACACTGATAATCTTATAAATCTTGTGGAAAAAAAGACTCTACATTGCTTTAAATCACATCTCTGAAAACCATATAGTTCACTATTACTTTGTCTCATAATATGATGTCTTTTAATGAATGATATAGCAAACTTGAGCAGATGCCTGCTGATGGCATCTAATCTCCTTGACAGCTTATTTTGGAGGCTGACTCCTGCTGATCTCCTGCTGCGATATGCGCACTGTAAATGTTCTAACAGGCAAATTAAAAATACAAAGAGAGGGCGGTTTAAATATATATGCTCAAGTTTTTTTTCTTCTTTTTGATAATGATGAAGTAAGTATTGCATTAATTACATACAAATAATCAAATATTTACAGTGCATATTAATATTAAAAATGGTATCAAGATTTAAAGTGTAGGAGTTAGGAGGATCATAAATACACAATGAGCTTGACCTACAAGAATATATGATGTGTTTGGATGGATGATTTCTAAATCCTATACATGTTTTAGCTGGTTAACACGAGCAGCCGCACAAGGTCATTTCTAACAGCTCTAATTTCCAGGCCTGACCTTGTGTGAGTGTGTGGACAGTGTGTGTGCGATAAAGAAGCATTCCAGTCAGTGTGAAGGCATGTCCTGGCTAATCCACAGGCCAAAACACACAGGCGGTTAAGTTTCCATGACCTCAACTCCATGCTGTTCAAACATGCACACACACTCAGATACACAATACCGCTTCTTCCTTTTGGATTTACTCTGTTTTTCTGCCTTCCTGCTGTCTTTCATCTCTCCCTCCTCTCTCTGAATTGCAACATTTTGTCAATTACCATTTAGTTCATTGTTAACCCACAGAGGGAAAAGCGCGCCGTGTTGTGTACTACCACAGGAGTTCTGTCATCTCCAGAACAATTATGTCAATTAGCTCGCATTTAAGTGGTTTCCAGAGAGGAGTTCCTTGGCTAATAACAGTCCAATGAAGTGACAACTAAACAATTAATCTCACTCTAATTGCTCAGTAGGTACAGTCAATCAGTCACCATGCCCCTCTCCCCGAGTCTTCTTTCTGGCTTTCAGCACATTTTCCTCGCTCAGTAGCCTGACTCACCACTTGTCAGTCAAATCTAAATCCGCCGTTCCACTCCTCAAGGGATGGAGGTGCATTCCAGTGTGTTGACATCACAGCCGTGCACTAGTCAGCACATTTGACTTGTAACAAAACACAGAGAAAAACTGTGTTGACTGAGAAAGAAGCACTTTATGGAAATGATGAGAGCAACAGCAGAGAAAAGATTAGAGAAATGTGTTTATTTCTCACGATTTTGAAGCAGTGGGGTGAATTTTAGTTTAAGACCAACAGCGATCCGTAATCAAAACCGGCCGGCGTCGCCTCACATTCATTTAAAAGCTGCATACTTGCAGCTTAGATCAGGTTGCATAAAGACAAACATTAGCTCACTGCTGCAGTCTGTATATGAGACTCTAGATTGCCGGATCACTGTGTCACATCTTGAAAAGTCATCTTTGAACTGATAGCTTCACAAACTCAAATGTTATGATATGTGTCCGGTGAGATTTACAGTATGTGTAGCTTTCTGCTATTGGCAATGAACCCTTGCACACATGTACTGAGAAACACATGCAGTCTAAAAATATTTTACAATAAAAATCCATCTTGTGCTCATCCAAAAAACGCTACATGTGCGACTTGCAGCTGTTGCCATTAAAAACGTTTTCAGTAGCTTACATGTGCAAATTTACTGTGAGCTTTCTGCATAGTTGGTGTAGCCCACAATAGTTAAAAATGCAACTTGTGCAGACAACATGATGACAATTCAGGGACAGAGAGTGGCTCATAAAGACACAAAGCTTGCAAAGAATGCGAATCTGGGTTGTGTCTTAAAGTAGGAAAAGCCTCTCAGCTCTCAGAGAAAGTATCACAGATGTAAGACAGACTCAGAAGGGTTTGCCTGAAAGTAATCTCAGTCGATAGAATGTTGGAAATGGTCAAAGTGTAAAGTGCAACCAAATGTTCTCTTTATGTCTGGGTTTTGGCTTCTTCTCGAGGCAGAATAAAATTTATCTCAGAACACATGTAAAACAGTATCTGAGTGTGAAAGCAGTTTTTATTCATACTGGTGTATGTATTGGCAAGAGTTGCTCATTAAAAGTGTTTCTTGAGCAAAACTATTAGAGATCACTGATGTCTAAGTCACCTGCATGTCATAAAACACTCTAAACCCACCACAACATTAGAACCACCTGACTAACATCGTGTTGACCTATAAAGTGCAAAATCAAAAGCTTTTGTCAAACCATTCCTGAACAGTTTTTGCTTATTCTGCTTAAAGAGGCCACTGCATTCAGGGAATACTGCTGCCATGATAGGGTGTACGTGATCTGCAGCATGTTTAGGTAGGTGTCAGAGTAACAGCCACATGAATAGAAAGACCCAAGGTTTTCCAGCAGAACATTGCCAAGAGCATCACATAGCCTTCATCGACCTGCCTTCTTTTCATAGTGTATATTGTGCATGATTCATGAAACCAGGCCACCGTTTTCCAGTTCTGACGCTCATGTGCCCGTCGTAGGCGCTTTAAATGTAAGACAGGGGTCAACATGGGCATTTAAGCAAAGCAGCCAAATATGCAGCAAGCTGTGATGCATTGCATGTTCTGACTCCTTTCTATCATAGCTGACTTTACTATTACTTATGGTAGATACTAGGGCTGGCCCGAATAGCAGTTTCTTGGCTTTGGATATTCGGCCTGATTAATGACCAATAGCCGAATATTCGGTTTGGCTCGTAATGTCCGACGGGGGAAGGAGGGAAGAATATTAGGATCAGTTCATATCGCAATGTCCAACGTCGGATACCAATCACGCGCCATCCAAATATTTGGGTGTTTTGACAGCATGTGATAGCAAGAAATTGTCATTTATAACTAGGCCTCTTCATTTATAAGGGTGACTGTAACTGAATATGTAAAATAGAAATATTACTCATTAAATTAGGACGTTCTCCTCTGTTTATGTGACTGACATTGATTAGCTAGTCTTCAGCCATTAGCATAGCTTTAGCCATTGTGAGAGGAGCCAATTTCCTGGTTTCTTGTTCAGTTTTTTTCCGCTTGAGAGACATTTCTGAGACCACAGAGTGACGAAAGACAGAGAGAAGAGGCTGCATCAGACCTCAAGTATTTAATTTATCAATAATCAGCCAACAAAAATATCAATACATCGGTAATCATTCTGATGCAACCCATGTAGCCTTTTGAACTTGGCTCTTGTCAAAGTTATTTCAATCCTTAAGCTCGTCCACTTTTCCTCCTTTCAACACATCAACTTTAAGAACTGACTATTCACTTGCCCCTAATATATCTTACCTCCTGACAGGTGCCATCATAAAGTAATAATCAATGTTATTCACTCCACTTGTCTGTAGTTCTTCATGCTGTGACTAATCTGTGAATAGCAAACTGACATCTTTAAATTTGTCAATCATACGATTCTTATAATCTTCACCTGTCTGAAGTGCTGTATGAGTCTTTCACCGTGAAAGCATGGGCAAAAGTGTGAACAAAGGACCATCTCGTTCACATAATGTTCTCCATTTTGCTATATTCTTTTCCTGCTTTCAGTACAGTTTATTTTTAGACTTGAGTCTTCAAAGTTCACAGCATACATTTGTTATTTGAAAATTTTCCAGCAATTCTGATAAACATCTGTAGTCAGTCATTAAACTGTATGTTCCTGAATGGGTCATTCTGTTTGAAGTGATCCCACACAAACCACAGGATTCAGTTCTATGAGCTAGAAGAGCATTACAACTTACCAGAGCGTACAAAAAAACTTACAAATTTTTTGACACGTGTTGCATATTTTATTGTTAAAATTTGCATTAGTTCACTTTTCTCAAGACATCACTTCATAGATTCAAAGTTAATCACCATTATAACAACAAATACCTTTTAAATTTCAGTTTTCACTACAGCTAGAACTGATATGTGACACATTTCCAATCCTTCGCTGAGCTCTGAGCTTTTTACGAGGACACATTATGAGCCATATGTGGCATCATCAAACCCCATGATGTGAAATATTGTTTGAAAATATTGTTTTCCCTCAGTCATGTTTAATTGTTCCTCAACTGATTTGCCTCATCTCATTCTCGTTCCCACCACTAATTAGGAATGGAATCTGACTGCCGATGACTTTAGCACGGGATCAGAACACACCCAGCCATTATAAAAAACCCAGGGACCCATAATGTGGTGTGGACTTGGCCACTAAAACCATGGGGTGGAGAGACAGAGCTGCTAGCTCTTTCTCTCTGCTGCTCTTTGAATTTTTGGTTTTGGTCTTTGTCGCCTTTGGCCTGTCATGAGACGTTTCTCTCTCTCCATTTTGAGATTGTTTTGTGTTTGTTTCTTGCACTCTCTGGGTTTTCTTTCTCTTCTCAACATCTCCCTGTTTCTGTCTCGACCTCTCATCTCACCGCCTCCTTTACCCTCCATGCTCTCTCACACTTCCTCTTCCTCCTTCCCACTCTGAGCTGCCACAGTCAGACCTGATGTGAACTTTTGACAGGAGCTGGGATCTTTGTTTTACTGTCAGCGACACTGTGAAAGTGCTCTTAAATCTAATGCCATAATGCCTTTGAAACACCTGACAATCCTTGTAATCAAACACACACTTTCTTTTTTTTCCATCCCCCCCTCCACTTTTTCTCACTTTTTTTCATGTACACCCAAAACGCATGCACAATCGCACACACAGATGTGATGTGTGAACGAGGGCTTTGAGGTTGTTTGTGCTCACATCAGACACAGCAGCCCCAGTGTTTGTTTGCAATTTCCACTGGCTCCGGTCCACTCCACCAAACCCATGGGAATTTGCGGATCAGCATCTTCTCAAAAAGCTCCTGGGTGTCACAGCGTATAACCGAGTGCAATGAGTGCAGTGATGTCGTGATTTTTCTGTGGTATTTCTGATATACTCTGTGTATTATTGTTTATAATTGGAGGCTGACAGGGGGAAAAGGAGCAAAAAAAGCTTTGAGATAATTTGAGAGGTAATCTGACACTAAATAATGAAATTGCACTGGAGAAAAAAAGCTGAAAGTGATTCATTTTGCTCAGTGGAATGGCATTTTGTGGAGCTTTACGCGTCTTTTTCTTGTTATGCATACTGACTTTTCTGGTTGCTTTAATTTTTCATCAAGCAGAACCGTAAATAATAAATTACAATAAGACAGTAAAAATTAATTCCTGCAGAAAGTTTTATGGATCTTCATTTTCCTGTTATGCATTTAATCAAACTAAACTAAAAATACATCAAACTTTAGGGTCCGTGTACGGATCTGGTAATTGGATTTTCCGTTCTGAAACGGGTATTGAAAAACAAAAAACGAGTGGTTATTTGATTTTCGTTTTAAAATACAAATTTAAAATGGAAATACAAGGCGTTTTTCCTTTTCATGATCAAAAAGGGATATACGATTTTTTTTAAATGCTTTGATTTTCGTTTTATACTTAGAATAACAAGAAAGTAAACTCAGTAAGAGACAGAAACGAAAAAATGTCAGTTTTTTTTCATTTTCTGAGACCGGAAGTGGTCATCAGCAAGTGTGGCGCAGTGATTGGTCAGACCATAGATACTATAGAAGACAGCGCGCTAGCGTATCTAGTCTGCTATATGTATCTATGGTCGGCACGTCTGGTAGCATCTCTGGCTGCTGTTGATCTTGTTTTTGGAGTGAAACACGGTAGGAAGATAAATACTTCTAACCAGTAGCGTTGTTTTGTTGTACGTTAAGTCAGCGACTTGTGAAGAGTTGTGTTTTGTCGTGTTTGAGCAGTTGGTCCCAACGCGTTAGCTAGCTAAGCGGCTAGGTTAGCTAGCGGGCTAATTAACACAGGTGGCTAACTTACCGCTGAACATCTGTGTTAGTTGCTGTCGCAGCTGTCCCTCATTGTTAGAATGACATTCTCAATCTGTATTTCGCTGCTGTGTATTTTAGCTTTTAAAAAAGTTGTTTTACTTTAAGGTTAACTGAAACCTGTTCAGCTGCACTGAAGTTTAACATTCAGCTGGTTTGAATTAAACCACGCTTAACTTAACATTGCGCAACATTACCTCTCTGAATCGCCATAATTTCATAAAATTCCTTCTCTCTTCCACTGCTCAAGTTCAATACAGTATATAAAATGACATTAATAGTGAATAAACTAACAACTAGCCATTGTATGTATTTATTTATTACTGCATGTATTTGTAGTAAAACATAAGTTGAAACATCCTACTTTTGGATCTAGAACTGCACAAGCCATTCATTTTCAGTCACCTGATGAGTTAAACTCCCCTTTTTATGTGAGGTTGAAGCGGAAAGTCTGAGTTAAAGTAAGTTCTTTATAATTTGCAATACCTGTTATCTCTGACTGAGCTGATTCACACGTAGAAACTTTGTTCAGGAAAATTTCTCAGTAGCTCAGAGGACAGGCTGCTTTTTACACAACCTTGTAAGAGAATGTCTGTCAATGCTTTCAGCAGAATTTAGAAACAACACTTCATAAGCAGATATTTTGAGGCTGTGAGGTTGAAAGATTGAGAGTATATCAGTGTGTTTGTTTGTGGTCTTTCTGTTTCTAGGTGGAAGCTGAATTAATGAGGATGATTCCTGCTCCTGTCATCTCTAAGCTCCTCACACATCTTTACCTGCACATGAGGAAAATCACTCCTGTAGAATGCAGGTATGTTTGTCATTATTATAAAAAGATGTTGCCTGGTGACCTGTCAGAAACCCATTATACAGAGTCAGCCAAAATAATGTTTACACACATCAGGAAAAGAAAAACTTGCATAAATATTTCAATACCAAATTTATTCAGACATCACGAGATTAATAAAAGTTATCTTTGGCCTCTACAATTACAAGAGGTGCTCAAAGTGGTGGCCACTGGCTTCCAGACATTTCTGTTGTGTTGTAAACGTCACTTGTTGATGCTCCATTCATGAGGGTAATGCCATCTGTTGGGAAAACATCGTACAACAGGACAGAGTTATCGTGATTTGATCAAACTTAGAAAGAGGAATCTATATGTGTAGAAGTACTTATACAAATGAAATATTTATAAAAGTTTTTCTTTTCCTGATGTGTGTACATTATTTTGGCTGACTCTGAACTTAATGAGAACAAAACTGTCATTTAATTGTTGCTCTGAAAGCTTCTTTAGTGAAAACCAGCTGGTGTTCTGCTTTGAAACAAACTGCTGTTGAGGTCTGTGTTTTTAGGTTTAACCCCACAGTTTCTGAATGAACTGATAGTTGTTTTTTTTTTCACTGATCAATGTGGACGTTATAATTGATGGTAACATTTACTGATCATATAATCAGCATGATAGTATAACATTATGACCACCTGACTAATACTGTGTTGGTCCCTTTATGCTGCTAAAACTCCTCTGACCGAGTGGTTCATCAGAACCTCTGGGGATGTCCTGTGGATTCTGTGGATCCTGTGGGTTGCAGGGTGGGTCAGTAAAAACTGAACTTCACAGCATGTTGAAGCAAAACAACCAGATGAAAACTGTGATGGTGTTGGATTGTCAGACCGTAATGTTGCAGCTCAAAGCAGCTTTTCTCTCTCAGTTCATTCTGACATTCAGCTATGAATCAAAACAGCAGATGGTGATCCATGCTGTGGAAGTCTCACATCTCCTGATTTAATGGAGCTGCTTTGCACTTTTTACACTGTTTATTCACCAACACTTTATTTAATAAAAGTCCCATCTAGTTTTTATGAGGAATGTGATGTTTTAATTTCTCTGTGAATAACTGCAGTCTAATGCAACAGCTGGAGTTGTAACATCTGTCCTGATATTGATCATGAAGTATTGATCAGAATACTTATGGTCAGCAGTCATCCCTGAAGTTTTACATTAAAATCTTTACTTGTGTTGTGAACTTTGGTAAGAAGCAGAAATGTTAGCGTTGCCATGGATACATGAGTGTTAAATTCTGTCCATGTTTCCATTTTGGGAAATGCAGTCCAGTTCCAGAATGTGGAGGAATTTAGTCTCACAATCACAGACAACAAATATTATCTGAAAGTCGGGTTATTGTTGTTTATCAGCACAATACAAAAAGATTAATGTTAGAAATATTCCAGTTAAGACTCTAGAATATCATGATTTATGTAAATTTACCTCAATAATATGAATGTTCAGGTTAAGATTGTACAGGGATATTTATTATGCAAGTTTAGCTGATTAAAGTTTATGACTCTGCACTAAAATATTATTTAAATTGACATCATTATTATAATATTTAGGGTCAGACCCTACAGTATTGAGATTAAGAAATCAAATATTCTATAAAATGTAAATACACTGAACTCATTTGGATATATTTAAGTGAGACTCTACAATATTAGTTGACACAAATCTATCTAAATCAAAATTTTAATTTTCACGCCAAACATTTACTGGACTGATTTAAACATTAAAATCACTCCTTTCTAATCCTCTGCTGTACGTTCAAACCTGAGGCCTTAAATAGAAGCACACAAGTATCTGTTTGAAGGAACTTCTGCAGAGTCCTGGTTCCAGAACATGATGATAGAATTATAGACAAACTTTAACAAAAGCTGCCTGAGAGTTTACAGGTTTTTATGTTGGATTTCTTCAGTAATTTAATGAGTGTTATCAGCAATAATCAAGTGTTCAATTGATGAACTTCATTTCCTAAAACATCCAGAATTGGAGCTCATATCTTTGACAGCTGTAAAGTTTCTGCTCCTTCAAAGTTCACAACACAATGAATGAATTCCTAAAACACTCTCAGTGCTGGAGAGCATTTGTGATGCTGAAGCAGTGATCAGTTTTTCTGTTTCTTCTCTGGAGATGCACAATGAGGGACGTCTGCAGAGACTGAGAAAGAGTCTCACCACATCCTGACATGAGGAAAAAGACTTTATTGAAGACTACAATGAGAAAAACTATCAGACAGCAGACAACATGCATTCACGGTGAGCTCTGAACATTTGATCTGGAACAGGAATTCAATAACAGCATCATGAGCTTCATTTCCGTCTGTAGCTGCTGAATTCATGGATGAATCATCTGGCACTAGAGAAGAAGACCATCAAACATCCACGTCAGCTGATGGAGGTCCAAGAGTCTCACCCAAAAAACAACCTACAGAGTGAAGAGCTCGAATCTGATTGGACGGCCTCCTATTCAGCCACATGTGTGAACAAATGCCTCTAAGCTGATTTGTTTTCTAAAATGAATCTAGTTTGAGTCCTAATCTATGCCTGTGTGTTTGCTTCTTTACACCGCTGTTAACAGTTTAGTTTTTAGATTGACATGCTATACTATGACGTTTTTTGAGCCACATGTTATACTATGACATTTTTAAAGTGACATGCTATACCAGGGGTGGGCAATTAATTTTCATATGGGGCCACATGAGAAACTTTGACGGTTGTTAAGGGGCAGACCAATACACTTACAGCTCTGCTCAATATATATCTCAATAAAAACAGTAAATGAAACATTACAATGATACAGTGAAAATGTGGAACACAGAACACTAACTATTTAATGAAAGACTTTGGTTTTTCATTTAAACTATGATTTCTGCCTATTGAGTTGTAGATATTTTTGATGGTGTGACTTCCTTCAGTGTGGGCATGTGGATGAGAATGTTGCCCTCCAACTGGCTTGAGAGAAACGTCAGCTTTCTCATAAATGCGGTCACCAGGCTGTACATTTCATGTGCAAAGAGGCCGTTGCCTTGCAGCTTGGTATTTAGTTCATTCATTAGTGCAGTCACATCAACAGCAAAAGCAATCCAGTCTGCATCTGAGAGCTCAGTGATGTCTCTGCCTTTCTTCTCACAAAACTTGAATCTCTGCTCTCAAATCCCAAACTCGTTTAAGCACCTTGTCCAGGCTGATCCATCTGACAGCTGTCTGGTAACCAAGGTAACCATGTTCACTACCAACTCCTCCAAAAAGACAACAAACTGTAATTCAATGCTCTTGCCCTGATGAAGTTAACTACTTTAGTTAGCCCAGTTACTCAAAGATGAGTAACTGGGCTGTGTCACGGACATCACAGCTCTCGTCCAGAGTCAAGGAGAAAACGTCAAAATTGTCCACTTTGTTGTGCAGCTGAAGCTCCAAATTTTCAGCGATGTTCTCCACCCGCCTCGTTACGGTTCGCCTGGAAAGGGGCACATTAACGAACGCTCCTTTCTTCTCCGGGCATATAAACGCTGCAGAGTCCACCAGACTTTCTTTGACAAACTCTCCATCAGAGAATGGCTTACTGACATCCCTTTATGTGTGAGCTTTGGTAAAAAATCCTTGCTGCTTTAGCAGTTTAGCAGCAAACTTTCAGACATCCTCCCTGCTCTGCATCACTAAAATGTTTGTACGAAAAAAAGGTACTTTAGCAGATCTTTCAAAGTAAAAGCAGTGCAGGTGTATCGCTTGCATGCATTGTGATGATATATATTTGCATTGACTTTAATATTTTCCAATGACCTCATATGGGCCAGTCAGGGTCATCCGGCGGGCCGGATGTAGCCCGCGGGCCGTACGATGCCCAGGTCTGTGCTATACGATGACGTTTTTAGAGCGACATGCTCTACTATGACGTTTTTAGAGCCACATGCTATACTATGACATTTTTTAGAGCGACAAGCTATACTATGACGTTTTTAGAGCGACATGCTAGAGCGAGTTTGTGTTCTTCTAAGTTGAACTCCAAGATTTTAAATACTTTCATTTACTGCAAATGAATATCTACTCCAAATGTCTCACTAATAATCATTATCAGCCTTAAAAACCCACAAAACACCCCTCTATACTCGACCACTCGATAGTACAGTCCGGTTCCCCCTTCTATAAATCTCCTTGGAATCGTCCACTTCCTGTTTGTCAAAGTGGCCTTCTACCTGGACAGGTTTTGTTGGAGCTCATGCAACAAACATTTTGGGTAACTGCACTTTAATATGGATGGATGACACTGAATTAGAGTCTGTTTTAATGAGACTGAGTTAAGATGTGTAGCTCTGTCATTAAATAGGAAATTATTTCTCAGAATTCACAGAGAAAAGTCTGAAATGTTTGCTAGGTTAGTGTCCCACATGTTCTTTGGCTCAGCTAAAGCTAACTCTCTCCAACTTCTGGATCTCTTGAGTTGCTTGTTAAAATATCTTGCTAGAGGTGCTGAAGCTCAGAAAGTCTGAGGTGTTTGTTCAAAATAAGCTCATTCCCAAGTCTTATCTGAACTGTCCTCTTTTGTTTGAACTTTCCCTAAACTTCCAGACCCCAGTCTCATTTATGTAGAGATTAAACTTCAGTGTCATTCATTGATGCTAAAGTGCAGTTTTTCAAATGTTTGTTGCACATGCTCCCGACCAAACCAGTCCAGGTGGAAGACGATGTGAAGAGAAAGCTCCAGAGGATGAATATCACACATTTACGTTGGAAATAAATGTCCTTTAATTAGACATTGTCATGCAAAAGTTGGATTTCCCTTTAATGATGTTCAAATCTTTGTTGAGTGTTTTGTTGATGTTGGTTTCTAAATGTTTTCTAACTCGGCCCCAAAGATTAAAACCTTTTACGGCTCACAAGCTGCAACAATTCACACATTATCAACTATCTTTCTGACTAAACTAAGATAAAAAGTGAAAAACTGCCTGATTCCTGCATCATGAATGTAAATCTTTTTGGTTTTTATGACAGTAAACTGAAAATATTTGGGTTTGACATTTTATAAACCAAAACAAATGAATTACTGCAGAAATCAACAGATTAATGGACAAAGAAAATGTGTTTTCCAACATTACAAGATACATACAATTTGAATTCAATTTTATTTATATAATGCCAGTTACAGGTCAAATTGTCTCAAGACGCTTTATTTTTATATTTTTTTGTCATATTTAAAGTATGACAAAGTAAGAAATTTAAACCTCTTGACTAATCCATTTTATTATTTGGTTTTTAAGAGAGTAATGGACAACTAAGATAACTTTCTAAACTAAAACTAATAAACATGAGGTCAAATTTAAATACTGCAGTCCCACGACAACAAGAATAAAGTTTGTCAACAAAAAGTAAATCTGCTGGTGGATTCCATTGAAGTCCTAATAAATGACAATAAAGTGTGATACTAAAGGTTTGTGGTGCTAAAAATCTCCAAGTAAAGATATGAAGTTGAACATCTGGATGGAGGTTGATCAAAGTTGACGTCCCTTCATTTCTCTGGAGTCGACTCCATGGATTTTCTGGATGGTGGTTAAAGACCTGCTCTTCTAGTGGTCTTCCTTCTAGTCGCTGTAAAAAGTCAGTCCATCCTGGCCGACTTCAACACCTCTTCATGACAACTTGTTCTTCCTCCAACTTCATGGAAACTCCAGAAACTCGGGAAAACCTGTCGAGACTCGAAGAACTCGTGGAGACTCGAAGAACTCGTCGGGCGGGGGAAGGTGTGGTGGGCGGTGGGGGAGTCTGGGTGGAGTCAGGGCGGAGAATAGGCGGGGAGGTGGGTGGCGGCCTCCCCCCCCTCTACTCCCCCCACCTCTCCGCCTACTCTCCGCCCTGACTCCACCCAGACTCCGCCTTGGCTCCACCCATGTGGTCACTTGAGGAACTACGATGCCAAAGGGACGACGAAATCATTTCTTTTCATCTGATCTGTAGCTCAGTGAGTTAAGGATCTGCCTATGGAGCTGCAGGTCGCTGGTTCAAGACCAGACCAGACCCTTCTTAAATTTTAATCAAAAGCCTGACAAAGACGAAGAAAGAAAATTGCCGGTGGTGGGTCTTGAACCTGCGACCCTCCGCTTGGTAGTCCTCTTCTTATCCCCCTGAGCTACTCGCTCAGATACTAATTCTTCTTTTTTTTGCGCATTTATCATCTATTTTTTGTCATGTTCGAGTTTTTTTTTAACTCGTGTCTTGACTCGACCGTTTTTCTCAGGAGGTTGGGCTTCAGCCTTTGTGCTGGAGGGTGGAACCCTCAGTTCCAAGACTTTCCAAAGCCTCCACACCTCCCAAGTCCTCAGGACCTGAGCTTTCACACAGTCTGAGGGCTGAAATTTTCTAAGTCCCACAGTAGTTCTCTGTTAGATTGAACTTTCAGACAGTCCAAGGACTGATATCTTCCAAGTTCCTGAGTAGTTCTCTGTTAGTTTGAACCTTCAGACAGTCTGAGGGCTGAAATTTTCTAAGTCCAACAGTCATTCTCTGTTAGATTTAACTTTCAGACAGTCCAAGGACTGATATCTTCTAAGTTTCTCAGTACTTCTCTGTTAGTTTGAACCTTCAGACAGTCTGAGGACTGAAATCTTCTAAGTTCCTGAGTACTTCTCTGTTAGTTTGAACCTTTAGACAGTCTGAGGGCTGAAGTTTTAAAAGTTTAAAAGTACTTCTCTGTTAGTTTGAACTTTCTGGTTAACAGAAGCCTTAAAACTTGTGACCATGAGTCTTGATTTCACATTTAGACCATCAATCTGAGTTCTTCTCAGACCTTCACCTGTGGGTTTTTTAGAAATACTCAACAAACTTTGATTCTCTTCACTGAACAGTAAAGTTTGTGGAGATCAGAAGGTAACATTAGTTTGATCGATGCCTTCAACTACGAGTAGACTTTATCTGGAAAGCAGTTTTCTGAAATGAGTTCTTAGTAAATCTGTCCACAAGCAAACCAAGAACATAGAAAGAGGAAATGTTTGAAGAAACAACTTGATGTTTTCATTTCAGACTAGAAAACTCTTTCAGACCTTTATCCGTTTTTGCTCTTTTGATCGTTTTTGTTTCTTCTGTTTAATTTGATCTTCTGAAGTTTAACTGGTGTCTTTTCAAATGTTTTGTCTTTAGTTTGATTATTCTTAAATGTTTAATTTTGCTCTTTTCTCACCTTTAACTCTTTTCTAATGTTTGATTTGATTTCGAAATGTTTTGTCTCTTTAATGTTCAGTTGTTTTTTCAAATGTTTTATCGGCTTGTTTGAAAAATTTCCTTTTCTTTCCCAATGTTTAATTTTTCGATTAAATCTTTAAGGTTTTTCTTTTTAAATGTTTTACCACCTTTTAATGTCTAATTTTCTTTTTAAATGCTTCATTGTATTTTCTGTTTAATTCCTATTTGAAGTTTTATTGTCTTTAAGATTTAATTTTCTAATTAAACATTTAATTTTTTAATTAAATGTTTTGTCTTTTTAAAGGCTTAATAATCAAATTAAATGTTTTGTATTTTTTTAAATGTTTAATATTATTCGTTTAATTGTATTTTTTAAATGTTTATCTAAAATATCTTTAATGTTTAATATTTTTGTTTTAAAAAATTGTTTAATTTCACAATTACATGATTTGTATCTTCTGTTTAATTTTCTAATTCAATATTTTGTCTGTTTAATATAATTAAATTGTATTTAATGTTTAATTTTCTTTTTAAAAGTTTTATTGTATTAAATGCTTTTTTCCTTTGATTTAATTGCTTTTTTTAAATGTAGTTTATTTCTTTAATCTTTTTTTCTGTCAAGATTTTAACCCCAACCTTAAAAATGAAACAAACCCTTAAATGACAATGAAAATACTTCTGTTGTCACAATCATGAGTTAGTCAATTATTCAGTTTATCAATTCAACTTTATTTATTTAGCACCTTTCACACAGATGACAAAACTAAACAAGCGAAGAGAAAAACTATGCTAAAACTATGATTAAAACTCAAAAACATATTTTTAAAAAAAGATTTAACATGGCAATAAAATATGTTGTGTCCAGGGGATGGAGGGAGTTTATTGAAGTCTTCTTGGGCTCACATGGTAAATCATTTAAAATATAAACTTGATATTCAGTCTAAGGAAACTGGAAACTGCAGAGTGACAGAAGAACCAACAATATCTCCTGTTTTCTCCTTTAATGAGTTGACTCTTCTTGTGCTTTCAGACTAAAGAACTACAGACTCTTCACAACCTGCTCAAACTCTTGGTACAGGACCTCACCACACGGGTCAAGAAGGTTTCCATCTCATTTCTACTCTGAAGCTCACCTTCTCCTGCTCAAACTGCTGACAAATGTTTCTGCTGCTCTAAAGTCTTCTCTCCAGAACTTCCTAAAAACTCTCAAAGTCTCTTCTGCTGCAGGTTGCTTTGTAGAACTGTTCCAGAAAACCTCACTAAACCACATGGAGGGGCCTCAAGATAGTCGTCCAAATGAGACCGTACAAAAACCAAACTAGCACAACCCAAACGCTGAAGTCTCCTGCAGCCTACCAGAGAACCTCTGAGAACAGAGAATCAGGACAGGAACTCTTACCTTCTGGACAACCAACGCTGGTTCATAAACAAGAATACAGACTGTGTCTGACCAAAAACCTCTAAAGACTCACTACAGCCAAGATAAAGACACAACTCAGCTGCACCAAACCCACTAATCACTGCACACATTAGCACCATGTGCTAACTGTGGCTCAAGAACCACATTTACCAAGACAACTATCCAGTACAAAGCCCTAACACACACCAAGAAACACATTAAAGACGATTTTACTGCTGGAAGCTGCAAGCCAATGCCTAAAGAACAAACTAAACCAACAGAGCCAAACCCGGTTCTGTGGTGAAGAGAAGCAGAGGAAATGTTTGTCTGCAGCTAAATAAAGCAGGAAGACACTGAGCTGCTCAGGTGTTCCTGATAACACCAAGCAGCTGCTCAGGTGTTCCTGATAACACCTAGCAGCCACCTGGACAGCCAATAGGAACACAGCTTACTGGAAGTCCAGAGGGCTGGGTTAGTGAAAGAAATTTAGTTTAAAGTTGAAGCAGAAAGTTAACAAAGAAAGTTGAAAACCACCTTCTGATCCCTGAAATCTCTGAGTTTTCACACAAAGAACGCCTGAACGTGTCAAACTGGTTCCATAGTAGAACCCTCATTGTATAAACGTCATCGTATGGTGTGTCATAGTCTGTCTTTAGTTCAGCTGAAAATATTAGTTTTTGTCTTTGTGGACCAGAATACCTGCTGAGAGGTGAGGAAGTCTCACTGACAGTTACAGAAATGGTTTGAGTGCAGTGATTGCCTCAAAAGGTTGTGCAATATTAAGTTAAGGGTACCATCATTTTGTCCAGGCCTGTTTCATGAGTTCATTTTTTAAAATAATTCTGTTGAACCACTGTTCAAAAGCAATGTCTGATTTTCACTGGTTAATTTTCATAGAATTTTTATTATTACTTTTGTCAGATTCAAATTATTTCTGTGACCATTGTGGGTTTTTCTTTCATTAACCGAGGGGTACCAACGATTTTGTCCACATACGTATACCAGTAAAACTTCACTGATTTTCATGTGAATGTTCTTAAGAATATTTTACAGATGAATGATGACAGATGAGGAGACATCCTCTCCTGAAGATGAGGAGACATCCTGTCCTGAAGATGTCTAAAATTTGACTGAAACGTCATAGTATGTCGTCCAAAATGTCACAAAAACATCATAGTTTAGTATGTCGTCCAAAATGTGACAAAAACGTCATAGTTTAGTATGTTGTCCAAAATGTGACAAAAACATCATAGGTTAGTATGTCGTCCAAAATATGACAAAAACGTCATAGTTTAGTGTGTCGTCCAAAATGTCACAAAAACATCATAGTTTAGTGTCGTCTAAAATGTCACAAAAACGTCATAGTTTAGTATGTTGTCCAAAATGTGACAAAAACATCATAGGTTAGTATGTCGTCCAAAATATGACAAAAACGTCATAGTTTAGTGTGTCGTCCAAAATGTCACAAAAATATCATAGTTTAGTGTCGTCCAAAATGTCACAAAAACATCATAGTTTAGTATGTCGTCTAAAATGTCACAAAAACGTCATAGTTTAGTGTGTCGTCCAAAATGTGACAAAAACGTCAGTTTAGTATGTCGTCTAAAATGTGACAAAAACGTCATAGTTTAGTGTGTCGTCCAAAATGTGACAAAAACGTCATAGTTTAGTGTGTCGTCCAAAATGTCACAAAAACATCATAGTTTAGTGTGTCGTCCAAAATGTGACAAAAACGTCATAGTTTAGTATGTCGTCCAAAATGTGACAAAAACGTCATAGTTTAGTATGTCGTCCAAAATGTGACAAAAACGTCATAGTTAAGTATGTCGTCCAAAATGTGACAAAAATGTCATAGGTTAGTATGTCGTCCAAAATGTCACAAAAACGTCATAGTTTAGTATGTCACTCTAAAAACGTCATAGTACAGCCTTTAGTCCACAAAACGTTGTTTTGTCCCGGCTGTCTGAAGTAGGTGAGGAGCAACAGAAAAACAGTCCAAACGCTGGTTTCCAGAGGGTTAGACGAGTATTTATTTGAAAGAGTAAGTTTACAACAACACAACATGTGAGGGGGTTAAAAGCAAATGGGTATTAGTAAAATAAAAATAAATAAACAGAAGTAAAAGTGAACTTCACGTTGACATTGATGGGCATTCCAACCAGGTACAAAGTAAAAGATAATCAATAGGAAAAAAAACTCTTCCTGTTCACCTCTTAAAACCCAAAAACACACTGCAGTAGCACCCTAAACTAAAACTACCAACGGGTTCCCTGTTTTCCTTTGTGAACAATTCAAAGGTCCCTCTCTATCTCCCCACACATCCACCAGCCACTGGAACACATCTCCAAAGTTCTGCCGGGCCAGCTCAGCTTCCCCTCAGAAGAAGTGCCGCCACCTGCCAGATGAAGGAGCCTTTTGAGAGGCAGCAGGCATCATGATTGGACTGTACTTTGGTCTGTTCCAATTTAGCTTCAGCGCCAGAGACGGCAGGCGGGACGAGTCAACGGAGGCCGGGTGGACGAAGGCATGCAGCTGAGTCGAAAAAAAACTGCGATTTTTAAACATGTTGTATGAACGTGCCATATGATGAAATAATGTAAAGGAGGCCGTGAAAAACACTATGGTAAGGTTCTCTTTGAAAAAAAAATCATCATGAATTTTGGCGTAAAAAAAACGCCTTACTATACTATGTCGAAAAAAAAATGCAATTTTTCAACATGTTGTAAAAATGTGCCATATGATGAAATAATGTAAAGGAGGCCATGAAAAACACTCCAGAAAGGTTTTCTTTGAAAAAAAAATCATCATTAATTTTGGCTCAAAAAAACGCCTTACTATACTATGTCGAAAAAAAAATGCAATTTTTCAACATGTTGTGAAAACATGCCATATGATGAAATGATGTAAAGGAGGCCGTGAAAAACACTCTAGAAAGGTTTTCTTTGAAAAAAAAATCATCATGAATTTTGCCGCAAAAAAACGCCTTACTATACTATGTCGAAAAAAAAATGCAATTTTTCAACATGTTGTAAAAATGTGCCATATGATGAAATGATGTAAAGGAGGCCGTGAAAAACACTCCAGAAAGGTTTTCTTTGAAAAAAAAAATCATCATGAATTTTGCCGCAAAAAAACGCCTTACTATACTATGTCGAAAAAAAAATGCAATTTTTCAACATGTTGTGAAAACATGCCATATGATGAAATGATGTAAAGGAGGCCGTGAAAAACACTCTAGAAAGGTTTTCTTTGAAAAAAAAAATCATCATGAATTTTGCCGCAAAAAAATGCCTTACTATACTATGTCGAAAAAAAAAATGAGATTTTTCAACATGTTGTAAAAATGTGCCATATGATGAAATAATGTAAAGGAGGCCGTGAAAAACACTCCAGAAAGGTTTTCTTTGAAAAAAAAATCATCATGAATTTTGCCACAAAAAAATGCCTTACTATACTATGTCGAAAAAAAATGAGATTTTTCAACATGTTGTAAAAATGTGCCATATGATGAAATAATGTAAAGGAGGCCGTGAAAAACACTCCAGAAAGGTTTCTTTGAAAAAAAAATCATCATTAATTTTGGCGCAAAAAAACGCCTTACTATACTATGTCGAAAAAAAAATGCAATTTTTCAACATGTTGTGAAAACATGCCATATGATGAAATGATGTAAAGGAGGCCGTGAAAAACACTCCAGAAAGGTTTCTTTGAAAAAAAATCATCATGAATTTTGCCGCAAAAAAACGCCTTACTATACTATGTCGAAAAAAAAATGCAATTTTTCAACATGTTGTAAAAACGTGCCATATGATGAAATGATGTAAAGGAGGCCGTGAAAAACACTCCAGAAAGGTTTCTTTGAAAAAAAAATCATTAATTTTGGCGCAAAAAAAGGCCTTACTATACTATGTCGAAAAAAAAATGCAATTTTTCAACATGTTGTGAAAACATGCCATATGATGAAATGATGTAAAGGAGGCCGTGAAAAACACTCTAGAAAGGTTTTCTTTGAAAAAAAAATCATCATGAATTTTGGCGCAAAAAAACGCCTTACTATACTATGTCGAAAAAAAAAGTGATTTTTCAACATGTTGTAAAAATGTGCCATATGATGAAATAATGTAAAGGAGGCCGTGAAAAACACTCCAGAAAGGTTTTCTTTGAAAAAAAAATCATCATGAATTTTGCCGCAAAAAAACGCCTTACTATACTATGTCGAAAAAAAAATGCAATTTTTCAACATGTTGTGAAAAGATGCCATATGATGAAATGATGTAAAGGAGGCCGTGAAAAACACTCTAGAAAGGTTTTCTTTGAAAAAAAAAATCATCATGAATTTTGCCGCAAAAAAATGCCTTACTATACTGTCGAAAAAAAAAATGAGATTTTTCAACATGTTGTAAAAATGTGCCATATGATGAAATAATGTAAAGGAGGCCGTGAAAAACACTCCAGAAAGGTTTTCTTTGAAAAAAAAAATCATCATGAATTTTGCCACAAAAAAATGCCTTACTATACTATGTCGAAAAAAATTGAGATTATTCAACATGTTGTAAAAATGTGCCATATGATGAAATAATGTAAAGGGGGCCGTGAAAAACACTCTAGAAAGGTTTCTTTGAAAAAAAAATCATCATTAATTTTGGCTCAAAAAAACGCCTTACTATACTATGTCGAAAAAAAAATGCAATTTTTCAACATGTTGTGAAAACATGCCATATGATGAAATGATGTAAAGGAGGCCGTGAAAAACACTCCAGAAAGGTTTCTTTGAAAAAAAATCATCATGAATTTTGCCGCAAAAAAACGCCTTACTATACTATGTCGAAAAAAAAATGCAATTTTTCAACATGTTGTAAAAACGTGCCATATGATGAAATGATGTAAAGGAGGCCGTGAAAAACACTCCAGAAAGGTTTCTTTGAAAAAAAATCATTAATTTTGGCGCAAAAAAAGGCCTTACTATACTATGTCGAAAAAAAAATGCAATTTTTCAACATGTTGTGAAAACATGCCATATGATGAAATGATGTAAAGGAGGCCGTGAAAAACACTCTAGAAAGGTTTTCTTTGAAAAAAAAATCATCATGAATTTTGGCGCAAAAAAACGCCTTACTATACTATGTCGAAAAAAAAAGTGATTTTTCAACATGTTGTAAAAATGTGCCATATGATGAAATAATGTAAAGGAGGCCGTGAAAAACACTCCAGAAAGGTTTTCTTTGAAAAAAAAATCATCATGAATTTTGCCGCAAAAAAACGCCTTACTATACTATGTCGAAAAAAAAATGCAATTTTTCAACATGTTGTAAAAATGTGCCATATGATGAAATGATGTAAAGGAGGCCGTGAAAAACACTCCAGAAAGGTTTCTTTGAAAAAAAAATCATCATGAATTTTGCCGCAAAAAAACGCCTTACTATACTATGTCGAAAAAAAAATGCAATTTTTCAACATGTTGTGAAAACATGCCATATGATGAAATGATGTAAAGGAGGCCGTGAAAAACACTCCAGAAAGGTTTTCTTTGAAAAAAAAAATCATCATGAATTTTGCCACAAAAAAATGCCTTACTATACTATGTCGAAAAAAATTGAGATTTTTCAACATGTTGTAAAAATGTGCCATATGATGAAATAATGTAAAGGGGGCCGTGAAAAACACTCTAGAAAGGTTTCTTTGAAAAAAAAATCATCATTAATTTTGGCTCAAAAAAACGCCTTACTATACTATGTCGAAAAAAAAATGCAATTTTTCAACATGTGAAAACATGCCATATGATGAAATGATGTAAAGGAGGCCGTGAAAAACACTCCAGAAAGGTTTCTTTGAAAAAAAAATCATCATGAATTTTGCCGCAAAAAAACGCCTTACTATACTATGTCGAAAAAAATTGAGATTTTTCAACATGTTGTAAAAATGTGCCATATGATGAAATAATGTAAAGGGGGCCGTGAAAAACACTCTAGAAAGGTTTCTTTGAAAAAAAAATCATGAATTTTGCCGCAAAAAAACGCCTTACTATACTATGTCGAAAAAAAAATGCAATTTTTCAACATGTTGTAAAAATGTGCCATATGATGAAATAATGTAAAGGAGGCCGTGAAAAACACTCAAGAAAGGTTTTCTTTGAAAAAAAAATCATCATGAATTTTGCCGCAAAAAAACGCCTTACTATACTATGTCGAAAAAAAAATGCAATTTTTCAACATGTTGTGAAAACATGCCATATGATGAAATGATGTAAAGGAGGCCGTGAAAAACACTCCAGAAAGGTTTCTTTGAAAAAAAAATCATCATTAATTTTGGCGCAAAAAAACGCCTTACTATACTATGTCGAAAAAAAAATGCAATTTTTCAACATGTTGTGAAAACATGCCATATGATGAAATGATGTAAAGGAGGCCGTGAAAAACACTCTAGAAAGGTTTTCTTTGAAAAAAAAACTCATCATGAATTTTGGCGCAAAAAAACGCCTTACTATACTATGTCGAAAAAAAAATGCAATTTTTCAACATGTTGTGAAAACATGCCATATGATGAAATGATGTAAAGGAGGCCGTGAAAAACACTCCAGAAAGGTTTTCTTTGAAAAAAAAAATCATCATGAATTTTGCCACAAAAAAATGCCTTACTATACTATGTCGAAAAAAAATGAGATTTTTCAACATGTTGTAAAAATGTGCCATATGATGAAATAATGTAAAGGGGGCCGTGAAAAACACTCTAGAAAGGTTTCTTTGAAAAAAAAATCATGAATTTTGCCGCAAAAAAACGCCTTACTATACTATGTCGAAAAAAAAATGCAATTTTTCAACATGTTGTGAAAACATGCCATATGATGAAATGATGTAAAGGAGGCCGTGAAAAACACTCCAGAAAGGTTTTCTTTGAAAAAAAAATCATCATGAATTTTGCCGCAAAAAACATGCCTTACTATACTATGTCGAAAAAAAAAATGAGATTTTTCAACATGTTGTAAAAATGTGCCATATGATGAAATGATGTAAAGGAGGCCGTGAAAAACACTCCAGAAAGGTTTCTTTGAAAAAAAAATCATCATGAATTTTGCCGCAAAAAAACGCCTTACTATACTATGTCGAAAAAAAAAATGCAATTTTTCAACATGTTGTGAAAACATGCCATATGATGAAATGATGTAAAGGAGGC